>NW_006399799.1:94466-113957 GCF_000299155.1 Elephantulus edwardii | reverse complement strand
CCCAGCGAGCTGGCCGGAGGAGTCGCCATGCGCCCCGGGCCGCCGTGCGCCTGGCCGCCCAGCGCCCGCGCCGCTCTCCGCCTGTGGCTGGGTTGCATCTGCTTTGCGCTGGTGCAGGCGGGTAAGGGGGCCGGGGCCAGGGGCTGCGGGCGGGCCGGTGCAGGGGGCTGTGGGCGGACTGGATACCAGCGAAGGCTCCTCTCCCACTCTGCCATCTACAGAGTCTGCAGTTCCTTTCCTCACTCCCAGGGGACCCTGTGACCTGACCTACTCATTGTTTCCTAACCCAACCCTCAGCCCTCTTCCTCACCTTCTTGACCCCACATCCATTTTTCAAGCTCCAAGACCCTTCCCACAAGCCCTGCGTTTGCTTGGCGTCTGTGGTCTCTAAATCCCTAATCCCTCTTGACCAGAAGCTTTCGCCTGAGGTCTATTAGCTCCCTTCTCTGGCCCAGGGGGCACCTGAGGACGTTTCCCCCTGCTCGCCACTGCTCACCTTAGGCCTTCCTCCCCTGTCCCCAAAGACCTCTCAGGTCTCTGGAGGCCAGATCAGCAGGACAGAGCCGAACAGGCAGGGGTCACTTGTGCATGAACCTATGTGAGGGGGCTGGGACTCGTCCCCCTGAGCGGGAACTGGGTGGGTGTTGCTCAGTCTCTGAGCCTGGTGCAGTGTCTGGCTGCCCCCATGGGTCTGGCGCCATCCCTACCCAGCCTCTCCCTGCGCCCCATCTGTGTCCTCCTGGCTGCTGCCTGCTCACCGCTCCCTGTACCCATCACTCTCTGCCTCAGTGCTCGCTCTCTGCTGTCTTCTGTCTCTGACACTTCACCCGTCTCTTCTGTGGTTTGTTGTCTGCCTCCACCTGTCTGTGTCCCTCTGTCTTTGTCATTTCCATGTCTGGCTCTGCCTTCTCCAGGCCAGAGGGCCTCTGGTCCACTCACCCATGGAATAAGGGGCACAGTTCAGGCCCAGCCCCTCCCATTGCAGCACCTACCTCATGGAGGATGCAGAGGCTTGTGTGACTCCTCCAAGCAAGCCCCCTGCCCCTCTCCTAGAGGGCTTCGTCTTCCTGACCTCTACCTTCCCCATCACTCTCCTGCTAACCCCTCTCACCACTGACCCCTCTTCAACCTCTTTCTCCATCTAAAAGGCCCTGCCCTATCCCGTTGATTCCATTGAGAGGCTCTGCTGTGAGTGACCTCTGTCTTCTCCTGGCTTCTCCACCTCTGGGGGCTGGTGGGATCTGGTGCAGAGCACACACAGACCCTTCCCCAAGCTTCATTCTTCTCTGCCTGGATCACCACATGCCTGAGAGAGGCTCCTCTGTTACTCTTCACTTCCATGATGGCATGTACCCCAGGCTGGCTCTTCTTCACCCCCAGGTCTTTCTCCTTCCCTCAAGGTCACTCACTTGAGAGTGTAGTTTTGTAGAACACTGGTCTCATCAAACTCCCCGTTAGCTCCTTCACCCCGATCACCTGTGCCTTTTCTATACCTGTCCTTCCTCTTGTTTCTGTTCCTCCATTAACTCCATCAGTTTTAGCCCAAGACTCCTGGTGGGGCCCATTTTTGGCCAGCTGGGGCTTCCACTGAGGCACAGCAGCCTAGGTACTCAGGCTTGACTCTTCAAGCTCTGAGGATCTAAGATTCACGTCCCTGAGCCGTGTGAGCCCTTGGTTTCTCCACTCCCCAAGCCCCCATGGCCATCTCAGGTGGGATTTTCTTCTTTCCACTTACCTCATGAGGTAATGGGCCTGAGCCTTGCAACAGAGGTTGCTCAGGCTCAGGTGCCCCTCCACCTCCCAGAAAGCCCCTCGGCCCCCGTGAATGTCACTGTCAGGCATCTCAAGGCCAACTCAGCAGTGGTGAGCTGGGATGTCTTAGAAGATGAAGTTGTCATCGGATTTGCCATCTCTCAGCAGGTAACCATCCAGGGGCCCTGGCAAGAAAGAAATAGAAAGGAACGAGGAGCAAGAGAGATGGGAACTTATACGTATGGCTTGAAATTGGGACTCCAGAAATGAAACAGTGAGGGAGGGTTTAGGCATGTTCAGTCAGAACATAGGAATCAAGAGCAGAAGTTTTGATCCCAGACAGACTTACGTTTGGGACTTAGTTCCAGTTTCCATTCATGTGTTGTGTCTTGGGCAGTTTCCTTAACCTTCAGAGTTTCTGTATTTGTCAATGGAAATGAGATGACAGGATGGGTAGTATTTTGTATGTAAAGGAGTTAGCATGGTAGGGTAAGCCTGCTAGGACTACTGGAAGGTGGGCAAAGGGGGAGGTGGTGAGGCACAAACAACTATGGGCTTGTTTTTCTGTTTTGTTGTTTTGTTTATTGGTTTTTTAATCATTTGCAGAAGAAAGATGTGCGGATGCTGCGCTTTATCCAGGAGGTAAACACCACCACGCGCTCCTGTGCCCTCTGGGACCTGGAGGAGGACACTGAGTACATTGTGCATGTGCAAGCCATTTCCATCCAGGGCCAGAGTCCAGCTAGCGAGCCGGTGCTCTTCAAGACCCCACGTGAGGCTGAGAAGATGGCCTCTAAGAACAAAGGCAGGTCCTAGCACCGAGAGGAAGGGAGAGGGCTGGGTAAGCGTAGTCAGGACTGGACTAGTGGTGGCCTGAGGAAAGCACTAGAAACTACGCCATCTTCTACTAGTCAAATAAAGCAATACCTGAAGGGGAAGGTTCACACTAGTTCCCCTGGGAGAGTGGACATATAAATGTACTTTCAGAGTATATAAATGATAGCCACTCCATCAAGACATTTCTTGGATCCCTTGGACATCAGATGTGTGAGCATCTATGAAAGTAATCCCTTACTGTCTTACAAGTGCTTGGGCTTGGCCTTAGAGAAGTGGCTGGAAGAGGGAAGGAGCCTTGGACCTAGTGTCTCTGTCCCTACAGACGAGGTGACCATGAAGGAGATGGGGAGGAACCAGCAGTTACGGACAGGCGAGGTGCTCATCATCGTGGTAGTCCTGTTCATGTGGGCAGGTGAGTCAGGACCTCCAGACCCTTCTTATTCACTTCAGCTCATCTCATTGCCATGGACTCAGAATTAACTTATAGCCAACCTTCCAGTAGGTTTTCTGAGGTTGTAAATTGCATGAGAGGAGACTGTCCACCTTTCTTGCCTCGGGAGCTGCTGGTGGATTCGATCTTCCAGAGCAGTGTCACTGTTGGCTTAGCAGGGCAGCTCGCTATGGACTATGCCACCAGAGCTTCCTTATTCACTTACCTTTTGGGAAATGGAGGGCCCAAACCAGTCCCCTTCTTTCCCCTAAACTAAGGGTCAGGTGCTTAGAGATCTCTGAGGGAACAGAAGTCCTGTTCTGGGGCAACTATGAAGATTAGGTTTGCTCCCTTCTCTCACCTGCTGTATACCAAAAGAGGAAAAAAAACAAGTAGCACATTGACAGCTGAAGGATTATGTGTTTGTCCTTTGCCTCCCTCAGCAGTGGCCCCAGCTCCTCATGGAGGAGATACGTTCAACTCTTTATCTTCTGGCCAAGGCTGCAGCCTCTCCTTTCTCTTTTGGGTTGCTCTGACTTCAGGCCTGGACAGCTCAGGGAAGTCATAGCCTGACCTCAGGCTTGGGACACCCTCAGAACCATGCAGCTCTAATGAGTCAGGTTCCATGTAGACTCTCCAGATCCTTCCATTAGAATACCCCTCTTCCTTCCTGCTCCATGAGTCCTGCCAGCCCTTCTCTTTATCATGTTGTGTAAGCTAGCTGGACCAGTAGTTCTTTTTCTCCATTGGTCTGTGAGCTCTCTGAGGATAAAGAACAAGTTTCACTCATCTTTATACTCATCCTGTACTTACCACGCACCTGTTCCACTCCACATGCTGGGACTACAGTCATGACTAAGACAAAATCTTTAGTTGCAGGAACTCAGTCTGGAGGAAGCCAGACCTATACTTAAGTGTGCTTCAGTGAGATAAGTAGAGTTAAGTATGAGATACAAAGAAAAGTGGTTAATTCTGGGACTAGGAGTAGCAATCAGGAAAGACACAGAAAGTATGTAGGGCTTTGCAGGATGAATAGGAGTTCACCAGACACCTGAAAGAGGAACAACATTCTAGGCATGGTGTGTTCTAGAAACAAACTAAGCTCAGTCTTGATTCAGAGTTGCTGCCACCTAAGAAAGTGATAAAGAGTGGAAAGTAGGGAGATAGGCTGTAAAGTAGCCTGGATATTAAAAAAAAATCCCATTTTATTATTTGAGTCAATGTTTTACAGAGAAAATTTCCCAGTTAATGATTTACACATACTTTGTTTTGTGACATTAGTTGTAATACCCTCTGTGAATAGCACTCTTTTCTCCCTATGTCTCATTTCATTTGTCCATCTTTTCTGCCCCTTCCTGCTTTCTGCACTTTGTTTTGGGGGAAATGCTGACATTTTGGTTTCCTATAGCTTATCGCTGTGAGGAGCACTTTCCTCAATGGTATTACTGTGGCCTAGTGGATAAGGAGTTACACTGCCAACCAAAAGGCAGGCGGTTTGAATTTACCAGCTACTCTGGGACAAACATGGGCATCCTACTCCCGTGTAATTTTTTAAAAAAATTATTATTAATTACTCCTGTGTAATTTACAGCCTCTAAAAACCTGCTGCAGAGTCAGCTCTGAGTCATTTCTAGCACTGAGTTGCTTTGTTGTTGCGAGTCTATTGTTTGACTGAAATGTTATCTCTGTGAATGGGTTCACTTGTAGGTCTGAAGGTGTCTAAGAGTCATTGTCTTATCCCAGAGGTGTGCAGTTCGAATCCACCAGATGCTCTGCTGGAGAAGTAGGGACAATCTCCTCCTGTACCAGTCAGATCTGATTTGATGGTACACACACACACACACACACACACACACACACACACACCATCATCATCATCATCATAATAAATTTTTTAAAAAAAAAGAGTCATTGTCTTGGGAGTTCCACCTGTCTTTGTCAGACCACTAAGTCTGGGCTTTGTGATTTTTAATTTTGTTTTACTTTGTCTCTCCCTGTGTCTAGTCCTTTCTACAGTGATGCATATCAGACAGAGAGCTTCACAGTGACAAGCTAGGCACCATCTAGTTCTGATCTCAGGCTGATGGAGGCTGCAGTTCTGTGATCTGTTAGTCCTTTGAACTAGTTAATTCCTTAAGTCTTTGATTTTTAACTTGTCTGTGCTCCAGATGGGAAGAGACCAATAGTTTGTCCTAGATGGCCACTTAAAAGCTTTTAAGACTACAGTGGCTACTTATTAAAGCAGAATGTAAAACATTGCCATTATGATCTACAGTATTAGGCCAGTTGACTCTGATGTCCCTTGAGACTGGGTCGCAAGTTGACTGGGATTAGTTCTGAGGGACTTGAAAACCATGCTCAAAAGCTTTGTGAGTATGGTGATTGAGAGGCCAGGCTCTAATGTAGAATTGTTTTCGAGCAAAATATTCCTTTAGGCACATAGAAAAACAAGCACTTGAGGAAGGCAGGAAAAACAGAGTTGTATAAGAGAGGAAGTTTGCTTATGGTGCTTTATTAGATTTGGCAAGATAGTATTCATATAATCATAACAGTATAAACATAGGGAATTAACTGCAAATTGTGATCCTACACTGTTAGGGTAATGGGAAAGGGAAGTAGGGGGAGCCGTTAGGAGAATTTATCTGCCATGATAGGAAGTCAATAGAGAAATCAAGGAACTGCAATACAAGTACCTAAAGTATAAAGGTATTTTTTTTAAATGGGGGGGCGGAATGGGGGAAATAAAAAGAGTTGGGGTTATCTGCCTTAATACTATCTACCTTTCCTGGGATGATAATAGGAACTCTCCTGGAGTTGTTATGGGATTGAGAGTATATTGGGGCACAGCACAGGGCCTGGCATATGGTCAGCAAATATTGTTGTTGCTTTTGTTTTCCCCTACAGGAACAGGGAGCTGTCAGAGGCTTAGTAAAAGGGAATGGGGGTGACATGCTCAGATGTGTGTTGTGGGGAGGTCAGCTCAGTAGCAGCAAAGGGGTGGCCGGTGAGGGAACAAGTGGGAATCAGAGCCAGAGTGCAGAGAAACATTGTCACAGTGCAGGTAAGAAAGCGTAGCAGGAGCACGGCAGATTCCGACAGGAATGATACTGACTGCACGGGGACTCTGCCCTCTGACCATACCTCCTTAATGCCTTTCAGGTGTCATTGCCCTCTTCTGCCGCCAGTATGACATTATCAAGGACAATGAGCCCAATAATAACAAGGAAAAAACCAAGAGTGCATCAGAAAATAGCACGCCGGAACACCAGGGTGGGGGTCTTCTCCGCAGCAAGGTGAGGGCAGCCAGGGTGGGCAGCCCTGTGGTTCGTGCACTGGTCGTCCCTGGACTATGGAAGGGGCTATGGCAAAGCTCTAGCGAGAAGGGGTCAGTTTAGAGCTTGGCATGGCCATAGCCAAACAGAGCCAAGCTTGGCTTCTGCTTGTGTGACTGCAAATTGATTTTGGAAGCTTTCTTTTGCAGGGTGTCAGGTGGGGAGGGCAGACTCTTGGCTGGTGTGGGAAGTGGGGCTCATTTCTGTTCTTGCTGTGCTGTATGCCTTGAGAAGGCACTTTACCTGTCTGTGCTTTCCTTTCTTCTATAAAACAGATATGAGAACCTTTTCAGTACTTGCTCTGAGTGGCTCAGAAGACAGACAGTAGAGAATGTGAGAGGATCTCATGGTTCTGAGGATGATTATTCAACAAGCACTGGCCTTCTCCACGTCTCCTCACTCCATCTCCTTGTACCTTCTGGGTTATTGTCCTCTCTTGTCTCTTTCTGGCACAACTTCCTGATGTTTCTGATATCAGCCCCCATCTCCAGAAGCACCTCAACGATGTCAGTGGCTGAGGATGTTCTCAGAGGCAGATCTACAAGATGGAGAACCAGCCAGAGGGGTAGTTTTGCTGGTACTGACTGGGCTGTGGCCCAGGAGCCAGCATTGGCCGTTGGGCTGAATGAGGCTGCTGGCTGGGATTTAGAAGGCAGAGAGATGACATCCAGGCAGGGCTGCTCTTTATTCCACAAGGGACAAAAGTTTTGCCTTTAGGCTGCATTTCCGCTTCTCTCTTCCTTCTGTCCTCTACCTGTGCAAGAAGTCTATTCAATTAGCCCTGGCTCCTATCTCTCTTTTTTTTTTCCCCTCTCCTAGTTTCCAAACAAGTCCTCAGTGAACATCATCCAAGCGTGACTGCCTGTCTGCAGTGAGGAGGATTTCATTTTTCTTCTCTGCTGGTCTTCAGGTCCATGGCACAGGGAAAGGGAGGACTGTGGTACAAGGAGGAGGACACAGTTCTCTTTCTCCGGCCACATCTTACTAAGGAGTCTGAACTAAAAACCCAAATTCTGCAAAAAATAAACAAGCCACAAACTAAAAGCCCTGGCCCCATTCTAGAAAAGGCAAAGCTGCACGAGAAACAGCCTTCTGCTGACTCGCCGCTCCTGGCCTGGCTTCCTCTTAGAGAAAATGCACAATGCTCCTGGAAGATGACAATTCAAGTTGTGTCTTTCAGGTCAACGAACATCAGGGAAGTGGGAAGGCTGCCTGCCTTGTAGGGTCAGGGTGCCATCAGGCCTTTTTTTGGATCCAGCCATCAAGGATTGTGGTATGATGCACAACTGTGAACATACTATGTTCTCTCTTTTGGAAAACACAGTCAGAAGGCCCCCTAAAGGACAGAGGGGTTCACACAAAGACTGAGCTGCAGTCTTGTATCCTGTCTTCTTTGGCCTTTACTTTGTAAGGTCATCAGGCTGGGATCTTAAGAAGTCGCAATCTTTAGGAATCAAGGTCTGAGTTCCAGTAATATTAGCTTAGATAACTGAAAAGGGATATCCACATCCAGCATCCTGGGAGCTACTAAAGCGTCCACTCTGGAGGGGAAGCTGCTGGAAGGCAAGCCTGAGTCACTCACCCACCATGTACAGGCAGAGCAGCCCTGGCTACCATCTTGGCCTCTGGGGCCCTCATATCTTGCCATCTCATTCAGGGTTCTGTGAAGGCTACCCACGGCCTCATGTCCTTCCTTAGAGCCTGAGTAGTGCACGACAACAGGTCTCTCTCTCTCTCCACTGCCCCTTTCTGGTTTAAAAAAAATGGTGCTTGAGAAAGGAAAGTGGACTTTGTCATATGACTGATGCTATGGCCGCTGCATGCCTAATATGGAAAGAGATGGACTCTGCATCTTCCCTTAGTGGACAAAGCTGGGAGACAAAGAGTGGAAGGACTGCGCCTAGCACAAGCCTAGCACACAGTAGGCGCTCATTAAGTTTGCTGAAATGAATAAAAGCAATGGCTCCCAAGCTGAAAGAGAGCTGAAAGCCATCACTGATGACCGCCCTTTCTTCCGGTCTTTAAGAGCTCTCTCTGCTTGGTCAGCCACCTCTGCTCTGCCAGTGTGGTAGCACAAGGAGAGAGGAGAGACGGCGTATATGGCAAATGTCAGCAATATTAAGGGCTTCCTCATGGGAGGGCATGAGGCTCCACTCCATCGTCTTGTGACTTCCATCCCTGCTGAACGGAGCTGTGAGGCCAAGGCTCCTTAGGGGAGAGGTCCTTACCTCTGATCCAGTTAAGAGCAATAACCACTTTTTAAATGTAAAATAAAGTAACAAATGAAAAAGCACATCCTTGTCTTCTGGTAAATGCCCAAATGTTGCCCTCTTTTTCTGGCAATTGGCAGCTAGTCAGGATGTGTGGAGGAGGGAGTCAGTTCTCTCTTCATTTTGGCCTGCAGCTTCTTAGGGACATGTCTGCCAGCCAAGCTGGAGTTGGAAGGGAAATCTCTAGCAGATGGGGGGTGCACGTGTAGGTGGAGAAAATAGCAGTTCTATCATCCTCTTACTGAGGTCCCCCATCCCCAAACCAAGCTCTGCTGCCTCCCTGCATAGGTATGCAAGCTGGTGCTCAGTTTCTACAATACAGGGTTTTCCCCTCTGGATAGGATTGGGTGCTTTCCCTGCCTGAGGGAATGCAGTTCTTTTTTCCCTCCAGGGAAGCAAAGAGAACTGCAGAAGCTGCTGCTTTCTGCAGCTCGGTATTCACAGCATGTGGTTCTGGGCTGTTAAAGGAGCATCATTATGATCCAACCAGCAGGCTGAAAGGTAGAGAGTGACGGTGCCATTAACCAATGAACAAACTGGTAAATGGGGCACCTTGAATATTGCTGTCCACAGCCAGGAAGAGGATAGAGAAAAACACTCCAGATGAGGGTGTAGGGTATGCTGTCCTGGAAGGGTCTGGATGTTGAGGGAAAGCTGATTAGCACATACACTAAGCCAAACCGTAGCAGGCTATTCTCTGCTGACTGAGAAGCCCTCCAGCTAGCATCAAATAAAAGAGCTGTCAGTGGGTTTCAGGTAGCCCTGCTAATGGAGGTTTCCTGTTTGGTTTTTTTTTTATTAATTTTAATGAACATTTACAGATATTTTGGATTTCTATTCATTCATTGTTGCATTTTTCTCCCTGCCCACCCCTCCCCCGCAGTTCACTCTTCTCTTTAAAAAAAAGAAAAAAATTCCTTCATTGGTATACAGCCCCCTCCCCTCTCCCCTCACAGTACACTCCTCTGTGCAGTGTTCATTCTGGACTCTTGTCATAACCATAATACCCAATCATAGTGCTTTTAAACTGTTCTCTCCCTTATCTGTTTCAATGCAATATGCATAATTTATCCAATTTTTCTCAGTCTCACCCCCGAAACTGAACCTTTATTCACTGTTGGTGGGAGTATAAAATGGTGCAACCACTATGAAAGGCTGTATGGGGCTTTCTCAAAAGTTGCAAATAGAAATACCATTTGACCCAGCCATTCCTCTACTAATATACCCTAAAGAAACCTTAACTGCCACCCCAGATATATGCACACCCATGTTGATCACGGCTTTGTTCACAATAGCAAAGAGTTGGAAACCACCTAAGTGCCCATCAACAGACAAATGGAGAGAGCAGCTGTGGTATATTCACACAATGGAATACTACGCTGCATTGAAAAACAAGGAGCTCATGCAATATTATTCAAAATGGGTGATGTTTTCATCTTTTGACTGTGCCTCAAGTTGTAATACATTATAAAGGGTATGAGAATGGAGAAACCTCTCACAAATTGGAAAGGGTATAGGCAAGTTTTTTGAGACCAGAAGACTTGACTTCTTGACTCAGCAGGTCTGAGGGGAAAATGCTGGATTTAGGAGACAAGCCCTAAAATCAACTAACACTTTGGACAAGTTCCTTCTCTAAAACGTGATTTTTTGCAAAAACTCCCCAAAATTAGAAGATTCCCAGGTCCTACCAACTTCGTAGAGTAGGAGTCTGGTGACTTCCTCACTGGAACAAGAAGGAAACTCCAGGGTTTGAGTGGAGGACGAGATTGGTGTTCTGTGGCATAGGAACCATTTCATTTTCCTACTTCTATCCCCTCACTGCCTAGTTCAGGTCTCCTCAAATTCAACCCTTTATAGGAATATGTAACATTTTACTCTAATTGCTTGGTGTTTCAGACTTTCTTTTCACCCACTTTCAATCTATCTGATGTTTTAGCTCTGGTGGCATTGTAAGGAGTTGTGATGCTACCCTCTCTACAGGTTTTAATGCACCCACCATCAGTGGGATAAAGAGAGGCAATCTTATAAAATTTACAGCCCCCAAAAACCTAATGGAAGATCAGTTGAGTCAATTCTGACTCAAGGGCAATGGGTATGAAGTTTAGAAGTAGTAGTTTTATGCTGTTGAGTCAGTACTGATCCACCAGTGGGTTTTCAGAGGCAGTAAACTTGCATGGAAGGGAGATTGCTGGTCCTTCTGTAGAACAGCTAGTGGATCTAAACCATGTGCCTTTGTCATTGCAGCCACTAGGCAACCAGAGCTCCCTTTGTAAGTAGTAGCTTCCAATCTACGGAGTATCTAGTAAGTAAAGGTCAGAGATACTGTTAATTCTACAATATACAAAACAGCAACTCATACTACAACAAAGAACTATTTGGCTTCAAATGTCAGAGTACTCAGGGTGAGACGTTCTGTGGCATAGGAACAATGTCTAGACAGGAACTTAGTAAAAAACATCAAGGAAGATATTAAAGTACTGCTCCAAGCTCATTGTATGTGCCATCAAGTTACCTGACTCAGAGCAAACCTAAGTGTAATAGCACTGAAGCCTGCCCTATCCTAGCCAGTCTCACTGACTCTGACACATCTACCTCCATTACCCATTACTGTGTCAATCCATCTCATCTGGGGTCTTCCTCTCTTGCGCTGTCCCTCACCCCTTCCAAGCATGATGTCCAAGGACTGGTTCCTTCCGGTCACAGGCCCAAAGTATGTGACCCAGAACTTCAAAATCCTAGCTTTCAAGGAGAAACTTGGTTTCACCCACTCCAACACAGACCTGTTTATTCTCTTGATGGTCCATGGTATGTTCAATACTGTTTTCCAGCACCACAAATCAAGGACATCAATTCTTCTACTGTCACCCTTGGTCATTTCCAGCTGAGGCACAGCAAGTAACTGCGAAGACCATGGCTTGGATCGGGCGCACCTTAGTTGCTAGCCTGATGCTGTTGTTCTTCAACACTCTGGAGAAATCCCTGACAGCAATTTTCCCAGTGCAAATCATCTTTTGATTTCCTTACTGCTGGTGCTAAGAGTGTTGATGTGGAGCCGAACAAGCTGAAATTCTTAGCAATGTCAGTCTCTTCTCCACCTATCTTGATGCTACCAATTGGCTCAGTGGTAAGAATCTTTGTCTTCCTGATGTTGAGCTTCATATCAAATACTACCTTCTGCAGCAAGTTTTTAGGTCCTCCTGTTTCAGTAAGCAAGGTTGCATCATCTGCATATCGTAGGTTGTGAATGAGTCTTCCTCCAGTCCTGGTATCACATTCCTCCTAATAAAGCCCACCTTCCTGAATGATCAACAAAGCTCAGGAAGGTATTATACTCCTGTTCTCTCACCTTAAGTCACAGGACCAGGGCTTCAGTAGAATGATTGGTGGCTAAGACTTTCTTGTACTGAATAAAGACCTACCACCACCTTTTTTAACCTACAACTGGTTTGTATCTCATCTTCAAACACTTTCTGGAGAAGAATGTAGCAATATACTTAACCAGAGGGTACAGGATCCCACTTGTAGATTTATCTTTTTTTGACACAAGAGACACAAGTAGATAAATGCTATATTCATTTTTTAATGTTTCATTTAGGAACAAATTACATAAATAGGAAACATTAAAATGCTGCTTAAGGCTAAACTAAAAGTGGTCATATGATTAATCCCCTCCCCCCCATTAAGATACATTTAAAGACTATCATTTAGACTTTTCAAGGTTTTTCAGAAGATTGCATTCCACTTCCTTCTCCATAGGTGCTTGGAAGTTATTCTATAGTATGATATTTTATAGTATACTCCAGTTGTCATGGGGTGAACAGGTGGGGAGGCTTGATCAACCAGGAGCTGATTCATTAAGGAATCTTGCCACTGACCAGCTGATACTTCCTGTGACAAGTGGACATTTTCCCCCGACAGGTGCTCTGGCATACAAAGCAAGCAAACCCTAGAATTAGCTTAGGGATCATTCTGTTTTGTGCCAGAAAATCAGGACACTTAGAAAAGCAGGGAGCTCTGCTTTCTAGTTTGGATAGTTGTTTTTTTCCCTCTCCTAAAAACCTGGATCACTTTAGAGAATTAGCCCATTCTTCTTAGAGAAGGTTCATTTATCATTTCCCTTCTCATCTTTTTATAACAGGTAAAAAAAAAATCCTGAAGGTAAAGAACACTACCACGTCAGAGGGTGGATCTTCGTCTCCAAAACCACTCAGGCAATAACAATGGTAACAGATGGCTATAAAGGAAACAAGTAATTACTGGACAAAGGATCACCAGCACCTGACAGGAACAAAATAGACATGTATAGGTCAAGAGTATAGGAGACTTAGAAAATATCAAATAGCTGTGTAATGAGCAAGTTTAAACTAAGCCTTTTGTCCAGACTGCAGAACATATATCCTAAATAAAAATTACAGGATGGAGATCCTATCCAAACATTTTGCTACTTCTTCTCAATTGAGCAGAGATTTTAAAGCTTCTACGAGTAAGTCTAAGAAGCTTAAGTTCACATAAGGCATCCTGTGCCTCTCACAGCTTATCTTTTTTACCCTGAGCCATTCCTTCATCCTTGGTTCTAGTTTTTGGAGAAATTGGGTAAAAATAGCCAAGTGCTTACTATTAATTTTGGTTTTTCACATGTTTTTCAAAGGAATAAGGCCCCAAGATGGCTCAGCTTCTTCAGTGCTAACTCTGGAGAGGGAGAAACTGGAGGTCAACTCTTCATCAGGCAGCTATCGGAAGGAATTCAGTGCCTGCCCGATCTGGTTCAAGCCACCTGCCCCCACTAGTAAAAACAGCAGCACAGTGATATTTCAGGCTCTCCTTGTGTCAGGCTTCTGACATGCACCGTATGTAGCTGAAAATCCCAATCAATTTCAACATTTCTTAACTGCTGGAACGCCTTTCTCAACACTGTAATTTACCCTCAAAAGAACAGGGAGCAAGCACCCTCCCCTCTCCAGTACGACGTTCTACTAACTGCCGCCCCCCTCTCATACCCAACTAACCTACCTACGCAAAGGAGGAAGGGAGATCTTGCTTTCAAAGCCCGAAACAGACGGTCACAGTACATATGTCACTGACAAGAACTTTTATTTCATTTTAATGACATTAAACACAACTGCGAAATGGAAGAAAAACATGATAAAAAGGAGGCACAAAACTTCAGTTTCATAACTGATCCTGACAACAACTCAAGTAAATCAGGGCCTGTGTTAGATGCAAAACTACAGGTTATTTGAGGCTCCTTACTGAAAAGTAAGCAATGTAAACACATTTTTACTTGGCTTTGTCAAGACCCCTGGGGTGAGAGTGTCATCACAGATGAAGAAAGCTAGGCAGTTAAATGAATGATCTTTATTTAAAACAAAAAGCCAGCAAGAATTACACTTGGATACTAGTTGTCAAGGTCAACACTAAACATAAGAGAAATGCAGCCTTGTAAAGAGACAGAAATTCCATATTTCCCCTACTTCACCTTTAATGTGAACATGCCAATTAATGAATTTTCTTTGGCTTTGTTTTTTCTTCTTAAAGAATATCATGTTAATCGCTAGAGAACAGTTCTCTCCTCCTCCAGTCCAACAGATTTAATTAAGCTGCTAAAGCTTTGGAAAAACAGAATTATTTGAGCGGAGAGGAAATGTGATTGTCACATTGTCTAGTTAACCTGTCATTCATTTGATTTGGCAAAGGCAATGCTCCCATTATACATTCGTTCTTAAAAACCATCCTGTACCAGGAGGCCAGGAATGTGAGCCTTAGATGTTTACTTAAGACAAATTGCTGTCCCTTCATTTCTTATATGAGGGGATCTCCTCAAATGAAGAAACAAGGCAACTAGACAGCTGCAATGCTAGTTTTTCCTGTTCTGTTTCATTTTAAATATGCTGTGACTCCAAAGGTAGAGGTTTGGAATGTCTCACTCCTTCAAGCTAATTTAGGGCAGAATGATGCCAACTGAAATAGAAGATTTTGACTCCTGCCCCTGAATGAAATACTTCCTTTGCATATTAGTCCTAGAATGCAAATCAAATGTCCACAGAAAAAGAGACTCTTCAATTGGATAAAAACTGTAAACATTTTATGGGGACATTCACTCAAATTTTACTGATGGAATAAATGACCAAGCTCTACCCAAGTATGGTAGGCATTTAAGATGAGCAGTTAGTCTCAAAGATAGATCTGGTAAAACAACAAAACCAGACAGAGGTAGCTAACTCATTATCAGAAAGTATGCCATAGCAACTATATATACAACCATCACAGAGTCAACAACACAAAGGCCATAGAGCAAAACTCCAAATGAAGACTAGCGCCATCTGTACTAGAGAATAGTAAGCTCTAAGACATTCATTAAGATGGCTACACAGACTGCCAACTTTGGTTAGAATATAAAACTTTTAAGATTAGGTCATGCTTTTATGTAGAAACTTCATCAAAACTTTATCAGACCCACATTCACAGTTATATGAAATTACATCAAGAACTGACCAAATAAGGAAGTGATAATGTCTAGGATCTCAAGGCACCTTTTGTTAACTAAAAATAAAGACTAAAGAGTGTTTCTCCAACTTCTCTAACATACTTGAAGCTATGGTTCAGCAAAGCAAACTGAAGATCAAACTGACAGCTCACTGGCACCAACTTCCTAGTCTTTCCAAGAGTCAAGGCTCAAGGGCAGCTCTTCTATATAAAGAGCAGGGAGGCTGGCTGTTCTGAAAAGGCTTCTGTCTAATAGAATAGATATAATAATAATTATAAGAAAAAATACTCCCTTTAAGAAATGCAGAAGAGACAATGTAAATCACAAGACCACAAAGTATTCAACAAGGGTGAGTTACTAGTTTCCTGTTGTTAGAATTATAAAAACGTGTGCAAAATAAGTTTAATGAAGGATGAAAATGTCACAAAATAAAGGCAGCTACTAGGTACTTAAAAGAATAGTAAAGGATTTACAAATTTAATGTGCTCTTTCAACGGCTTTATGTCCCAATCCAGGCTACTTCAAATGGCCTGGAACGCCAAATTTGAAATACTGACAGGGATTGAGAGATTCAAATGAAAAGTGAGACGGCCTGTTCTAAGTGACTTGTAAGCTCACGAATCATCAGTAAAATTAACACTGGCCTGTGGTCTACTAAGGAATTTCTTCCTTTCAGGAGACTGAATTTCTTTTGGTCACCAAAGTAGATTTGAACTCTGCACAGCTGTGAGTGTTTTACTTGAGCCTAAATTTTGGCTTCATGCTGGCTGGCAAGAGGCAGTAATTTTCAATTTCAGTAAAAAAAACAACCCAAAAACCTTTACCAACTTAACACTGCTTAAAAAAAACATAAAAACAGGAAGGAATGCATTAAAAAGAAAAAAAATTTCAAGTCAGCAATCATATTCAAAAGGTATAAAGTTCTTTAAATAAAAATTTTGTGTAAAATATAATTCAAAATCTGCAAAGCATAAAATAGCAAAATGAAATGAGATACTGCTCTGGAAAGACCCTGGGTAGGGACTTTCACTGCTAATGGGATGAGACCAACAGGGTAAACTAGGGTGTAGGGTTAACGTGGGAGATGCTGGAACCGATGGTGACTTCCCATGTTTCTGTCAACCCACTGAGTCAGACTGTATCTTGGCCGCAGAGATGTATGTCGGAACCGTGCGTAGTTCCTATCAGGAGAGAGGGAGAATAAAAACAGCAAAGTTCAGGGTTTTGGGTGGAATAGTTGCCTGCACATAGAAAAGGCCAACAGAGCTATTTTAAGAATATATTTTTGTGGAGGGCATTATACTGAGTGAACTAACTCATATGGATTACTAGTCTCATATGGATAAATAATACATTAGACTATTATTGTAAAAACAGAGGATAACTAGTAAAATGTGTATGGTATCTAAGGAAGGAAGGGGTGGGAGCAGAGGGGTGAGCAAAGGCAGGGAGAAAATCATAAGGTCACATAATTTGGTAGGTAGAGATGGGGCAGTAAAGGAAATGAGAAATACCCAGTGGGGATCTGGAAAGACAGGGTAATAGTAAGCATAGTTCAATGGTGATTAATTTTATAAAACATAATGAATGGGAGGAAAAAAAGAAACAAAATAATAATGAATGGGAATGATTGTATGAAACACAATGTGAATGAAGGATAGTATGAAATACAATATACACAAACTTTGTATGCAAACCAATATAAAACTTAAAAAAAAAATCTATGCCTGAAAATCTAGTATTAAATTTTGTATTTCAATTCTCATCATCTTAGAAATTTTATACCACTTTATTTATGTGAAAGCCACATTTAAATTGCTATTTCCTTTCAACTCCCAAAGCTACCAAATTCCCATGTAGTGATAAAGGCCCTAAACACAAATATAAAGTAAAATGTGTAATTATAATGTATAATAATGTTTTGTAATCCCTTCTGCCAAAATATGTAAAGCAGAATCTATATTTATTATATTAGGCCTGCACCTTCAAAAGGATTTAATTGTCTGACATAGCTCAAGGTTGCTTAGGACACACCAGTTAAAATTAGAGTAAAATTCCCAGAGAAGGTAAGTCATCATGTGAGCATCACATTGCAAGTTTAGACACTGAACAATTAATAGCACAAGCTCAAAGAAGTTTCCTGAGAATATCCTTCAGTCCTATGTTAGGCTGGAGTTCTAAATAGGAACCTCTGAGATATTCTAATCTCATTCTTATTTCTAGTTGTTTCTGGGAACCTAGAACAGTAACTGTTTTGTTTCTAGTCCTACCTGTAAATACCTGCTTTGCATACATCGTCTCATTTAATGCTAGGGATAATTCTATGGGAAAATACTGTCGTTAACTTCTGGAAGTAAAGAACCTGAGACTTAGGTTAAGTAACTTGCTTAAGGTATAAGGGTTTAGACTTGAATTCACATTGGATTTCAAAATTTATTTAATCACTGTTTATATTATATTGCCTTCCTGAGAACTGCATTTTTTTTTAGGGGGGACAACTACAGAAGTGGCAGCCTAGTGGATAAGAAGTTTCACTGCCAACCCAAAGGCAGGTGATTTAATCCATGAGATGCTCTGCACGAGAAAGATAGACAATTTCCTTTTGTGCAATGCAGACCCTCTGAAAACCCACCAGAGGGTCAGCTGCATCAGTTCCAACTCAATGGCCATTAGAAGACAGAAACAAATACCAAGTATAAAGACCCTGAACTAAGGTACAACAGCAAAGATGTCAGTATGACTAGAGAAAAAGAAATAAGGCTAAGAATACCAAGGTGAGGTAGGTGAACTACAATGTCAGCCAGGGTCAAAGAAAGTAGGGAATCATGAATGTGGAAAAATATGATATGGGAAGTCACTTGCAAATTCTGAGGAAAGGAGTAATAGATTGATTTATTATAGTTTAAAACAATCTCTTTGGCTGCTAAAAACCAATTAGGAGATGATTAGAATAATCTAAGTGAAAACTTTGAGTGGTCAGGCTCTCGCTATTCCATCCTCCCAACAAAATTTATTTTTGTTTAATTTATTTTTTATTATTATTTTTTGTGCATGTACTGTCAAATCAGATCTGACTGGTACAGGAGGAAATTGTCCCTCCTTCTCTGGCAGAGCATCTGGTGGATTCGAACCGTGTACCTCTGGGACTGCAGTACAGCTTCTTGCCACTAGGACACCAGAGCTCCCCTAAAAACAAAATTTATTTTTAAAATTTTATATTGGTTTGCTATCTGGATATTTTATATGTAGAGTCTGTAGGATTTGCTGATGGACTAAATATGGGAGGAGAGAGAAAGGAGTCAAAGATAACATCAAAGCCTTTGAATAATGCTGAAAATTAACTAAATACATCTATAAAACCACACTGCATCAAGAATGCAGAAATTTCAGAACTAGAAAGATTCTTTGACATTTATTAGTTTAACATCTTCCTGTTACCATTGTGAGGACCAATCAAAATTGCACACTAGTATTAGAATCCAGGTTTCCTCAATTTCCATTCAGTTCAAATTCCATTATACTGTAAGAGCTTCTCGTTCTGTACCTCTAAAATGAAACAACAGTTATACCCAGACTCCCCTCCACGCTCCTCCAACAGCAAAGTTTACCCTTTATCTCCTTTTCCTAATCATCTACTCACCGCCTGGTGAGGTCTGAAGGATGCTGCCATGAGTTCTGCACATGATGTACTTGGTCCATCAAGGCATACAGCTCCCCCAAGGCACCTGTGAGACAGAAAAATCAGTAACTAAGGAGTAGCTCAGTCAACTATAACAATTTCAAAGAAACAGATACTGTCCAATTATTATCACAGCGGTCAGCACTAAAACTACAAACCAGGGGAGGCGCTTGCTCAGGGAGGTATGCTAAGCATAGTCTTTGATCATTAGTATTCAGTGTCTCAAATCTAGAGATGGTTTTTAAATTCAGTTGGGATAGACTCAAGGTGGCATTTTGGTTTTTGTGGATTTGTTTTATTTACTTCAATTCAAGCTTGCACATGAGTAACTGACTGTCTGTTCCACAGCCATTGGCCTGGTTTTGATTGTGAGCTTTTCTGTCCACTCTATTCACAGATGTAGTCAATTTGATTCCTATACAGTCTACCAGGTGAGGTTAATGTGTATAGTTAGTTTACGTTTTTCTTAAAAAAGACATCTGAAACGAATAAATCATTGAACAAAATTCTATTATTTGATCTTCAGACTCAATTATTTCACCAGGTCTGTATTTTCCAACTACCAATCCTTTGTTATTTCCAACTTCTGCATTCTAGTCACCTATTATTATTATTAATGAAACTTGGTTTCATGTTAGATCAATTTCAGCCTACAAAAGTTGGTAGTATTAGATTTCTTCAACTTTTACTTTAGGGCTTGGTGTGTA
>NW_006399799.1:86872-93881 GCF_000299155.1 Elephantulus edwardii | reverse complement strand
CAATAATATTCTGAGTAGAGGTTCTAATAGTGGCACAAATCAAGTTACAAAGGGAAGGTAGTTCTCACAATAAAAGGCCTATTGACTAGCACTTTGTCTATTATAGTACAAAGGTTAGGAACCACAAGATGTAGAGGCTCAACTATGTCATTTATTGTTCTTAAGTCCTGGACCAAATTCCATCCACCACTGGGTTGTTTTACAACTCGGAAATCCGCATGCAAGGCAGAGGTGAAGTAAGGAACTGCTTATGAGGTTTTCCGTCAATTCCAACAACTAAGAAATAGTGAGAAGAATTGGAACCTCAGAAGGCTTTTAGGACCAAATAGTAGGCTCTTCCAGGAGAAAACGAAGATACTTACCAGTAATGTTAATGCTCACCCACAGCTCTTCTGGGAGGACCTAAATCGTTGAAGCGTCCTCCTTTGTTTCCAGCTGGGAGCTGGGGCCTGTCAGTCCTGTCAGCCACAAGGACCTGATGTGGGCCACCCTTGGCCAAGTGTCCTTCAGATCCAAACTTAAAGCAAGTGAGTGGGAGCTTCCTCTCTACTCCCTTGCCTATCTGTGGTTCTCGTCTGTGACACTGTCTACTGACGTGGCCCAGCTTTCCACAGTGGAAGCAATTCTGACCTCCTTTATTACCTTTGGGTGGCACTGTATATGAGTAAGACTTCCTTTTCCTGACATGAAATGTTCTTTTTTTACTATGAATGCAACATTATTCCTCTTCAATTTGTCATTCTTGGTTTAAAAGATCATGTGACTAATCAACAGATGCAGTCCTAGGCATGCTCACTAGTCTATGCTAAGAAACTTGGTAGGTTAACTATCTGCTCACCTGACTAGAAGAGATCTGTATTTGCTGCATTTGTTCCCATTCTAAAAAAAGGTGACCCAACATTTTGTGGAAATTATCAAACAATATTATATGCAAGTAAAGTCTTGCTGAGGGTTGCTGAAAAATGTTTGGAACAGTACATAAGACAAGGAACTACCACCATAATTAAGCTGGATTCAGAAGAGGGTGTATGGAGATTTCATTGTTGACATCAGATAGATCTTGGCTGAAAGAAAAGAACACCAGTAAAATGTTTGTGTTTTATTACTATGCAAAGCCATTTGACTATGCGGATCATGACATTCAGTTGTGCTCATGTGAAACTTTTACACAGACCAAGAAGCAGCTGTCTGAATAGAACAGGGAATACCAAATGGTTTAAAATAAAAAAAGATGTGTGTCATGGCATCCTTTCTCCACACCTATTCAATCTGTATCCTGAGCAAATAATTCAAGAAATTAGCCTACATCAAGAAGACTGTGGCAACAATGAATGAATGAATGGAAATCCAAAATCTTTGTAAATGTTCATTAAAATAAAACTATAAAAAAAGTAAAAATCTATATTTATATATAACCTGCACACAAACCTCCAAGAGGTGAGTGGATAAACTCGCAGGTGGAATATAATACCCCTTCTATTACTGCCAATGTAGTGCCTAAAGACTCTGGCTGCTAAGCAAAGGGTCAGCAGTTTGAATACACCAGCTGCTCTAAGGGGAAAGATGAAACAGTCTGCTTCCATAAAGATTTACAACCTCAGAAGCCCTGTAGGCAGTTCTACTCTTTCAGAGAGTCACTGCAATTCGGAATCAACTCAATGGCAGTCATTTTCCATTTTTATTATTATTACTACCTATGTTGTTCACAGCTTTAGTTTGCTTGGCTCCTCAGTCAACACTCTTGGCACCAGCAGCCAGGAAATTAAAAGGCACATTGCCATGGGAAAGTCTGCTGTTAGGGACCTCTCTGAAGTACTGAAGAGCAATGGTGTCTCTCTGGAGACTAAGGTGCGTCTGATACAGGCCATGGTCTTTGCGATCACTTGTTATGCATCAGAGTTGGACAATGACCAAGGAGGATAGAAGGAGAATTGATGCCTTTGAGCTGTGGTGCTGGAGAAGAGTACTAAGGGTACCATGGACTGCTACGAAAACAAACAGATTTGTCCTGCAAAGGGTTAAACCGGGTAGCTCCTTGGAAGCAAGGATTCTGAGGCTCCGTCTGACATACTTTGGACATGTTGTGAGGAGAGACCGGTCCTTGGAGAAGAACATCATGCTTGGGAGGGTGGAGGGACAGCGCAGGAAGGGAAGGCCCTCTATGAGGTGGATTGATTCAGTGACTGGGTTAATCGGGATGGGAGTGTCAGAGACAGTGCGATTGGCACAGAACAGAGCAGAGTTTAGGGCTGTTGTACATAGGGTCGCTATGAATCGCAAGAGACTCGACTGCACACAACAACAACAACAACAACAACAACAACAAATTAATCTCTTTTACAGTGTGGTGAAAGCCCCAGAAATTCTGGTTACTGAAAGACACCCAATAAAATACGTATATATGTTCACTGAAAGTCTATGCATCAAATGAAAGACCTGTAAAATACATAAAACAATAACAACAAAACTGAAAAGGGAAACAGACAACACTACTTTAGTACTCGAACACTTCAAAACACCCAGAACTACCAGAAAGAAAACTCAACAAAGATACTGAAGAATTAAACCACATAATAAACCAACTTGACCTCAAAGATATTTATAGGCTAATGCACCCCAAAAAAGCAGAGTATACCTTCTTCAACAGTGTGCATGGCCCGTTCTCCAGGATAGATCACATTCTAGGTCACAAGGCAAGCATCAGTAAATTAAAAAACATAGAAATAATACAAAGCATCTCTTCAGACCATAATGCTAAAAAATTAGAAAATAGTAATAAGAAGATAAAGGAGGAAAAAAAAATACATTTGGAAGCTGAACAACACCTTGCTTGAACATGACTGGGTACTAGAAGAAATAAAAAATGAAATTAAAAAGTTTCTTGAAACAAATGACAATGAAAACACCACTTACCAAAACCTCTGTGAAACAGCCAAAGCAGTAATCAGAGGGCAATTTATAGTAATAAAGAAACACATCAAAAGGCAGGAAAAACTGACCACTGACTCTCTAACCCAACAGCTCCAGCAAATTGAAAAAGAACAGCAAGAAAATACGACACCCTCTAAAAAAACTAAAATTATGTTCACTGAAAGTCACATTGCTGGTGAATGCACCAGCAAGACCATCAGTATACCAAATAAAATGTATGCATAAATTCACTAAAAGTCAAGTACTAGAATGTTCAGCATGACACTTTGTGAAACTGGAAAATACCCAATTGCCTAGCAATAGTGGACAGTCTCATGAGATCATGATATGTCAGTGATTACCTCTGGGTAGGAAACTGTGAAGATAATCAACAGGAAAGAGACTTACAGAAAACTACTAATGTTCTTTTTCTTGAAATGGATGCTAGTCACTTGGGTACATTCAGTTGGGAAAATTATAAAGCAGAACACTTGAGAAATGTTTTCCATGTATATCACTGTTCAATTGAAAGATACTTAAAATTATCTCTTTTTTTTAAACTCATCTAGCTATCACTGTTTCTCTTCTTCCCCTTAAAAGCATAAATAAAAGCTTTGGAGGGGGGGTTAAAAAAAAAAGACTGTGGCATCAGAATTGGAGGAAGACTTATAAACAATCTGCATTATGCAAATAAAACAAACTTGCTTGTATAAAGAGGACTTAAAACACTCACTACAGTTTATCAAAGACCACAGGCTTCAATATAGATTATAACTTAGTATCAAGAAAACAAAAAAATCCTCACCACTAGTGTAATGCTGTATGCCATCAAGTCAGAAATAGTACATAGTTCTCAGAGGTAGTAAATCACACAGGAGGAAATTGCCAACCCTTCTCTTGTGGTGCAGTTGGTGGATTTGAGCCATGTGCCTTCGGGATTATAGTGTAGCTTTTTACCACTAGGCCACCAAAGCTCTCTCTGAAGTAATCAGCAACAACACACACGGAATAAAGACTGAAGCTGTCAATGACTTTATTTTACTTGGATCCACAATCAACACAACACCTATGGCAGCAGTAGTCAGAAAAAGCCAAAGATGTGCTGCACTGGGAGAATCTGCTTTCAAAGGTGTCAGTTTATACATTAAGGTGTGACTAATTCAGGTTTGGGGTTTTTTTTCCCCCTTTTTCTTTCTTTCCTCCTATGCAAGGAACTGAAGAATAAATTCAAACCTTGAGTTGTAATACTTAAGGATGCTATGGGGAGAATACGGAATGATCCAAGAAGGATCAAAAGAAGATGAAAGGAGTACACATACTTACTGCACCAAAAAGAATTGGCTGACATAGAAAAATTTCATGTAATAACATATGACCAAGAGGCAATGATGATGGAGGAGGAACTTCAAGCTGCTCTGAGTGAACTGGAATAAATCAAGACCTCAGGAATACTAACTGACATATTTCAACGAGCAGATACAGCCTGAGAGGTGCTCACCTGGTTGTGCCAAGAATCGGAAGGACAACAACCTGGAAGAGAGTTATATTTATTCTCATTTTACAAAGAGGTGATCTAACAGAGTGTGGAAATTATTGACCAATATCATTAATATTGCAAGCAAGCAAGATCCTACTGAAGACTATCCCAAAACGACAGGAACAGTACATTGACAGAGAACTGCCAGAAGTACAAGCTGTGTTTAATAGAGGCCTTGGCACAAGGTATCACTGCCAATGTCAAATGGATCTTGGCTGAAAGTCCAGAGTACTAAAGGAATGTTTATGTTTCACTTACTATTCAAAAGCATTTGACTATGTAGACCACAACAAATTGTGGCTAACCATGGGAAGAATCAGAATCCCAGAACACTTAATTGTGCTAATGCAAAACCTGTACTTGGACTACGAAGCAGTTGTCAGATTAAAGCAAGGACACAACACACAGTTCAAAATTAGGAAAGGATCGCCTCAAGGATGTGTGCACCTTGTCTCCACAACTTTTCAATCTACAACGCAGAACAGATCGTTCAAAAGACTGGACTTTATTTATGAGGAGGAATGTGGCATCAGGATTGGAGGAAGACTCATCAATAACCTGTATCATGCAGATGACAAAACCTTGCTTGTTGAAACTGAAAAGGACCTAAAGCATTTGCTACAGAAGTCAAAGACTGCAGCCTTCAATATGGGTTGAAGGTCAACATCAAGAAAGCAGATTGAGACTGAGAGATTTAACAGTTTCAGCTTGCTTGGTTCCACAATTAACACTTTTGACACTAGGTGCCAGGAAATAAAAAGACATACTGAGAAAATCTGTCATCAGGGACCTCTGCAAAGTGCTAAAGAGTGTAATGATGTCAATCTGGAGACTAAGGTGTATCTGATCCAAGTCATGGTTTTTGCAATTACTTGCTATGCATCAGAGAGCTGAAAAGTGACTAAGGATGTCTTTGAGTTGTGTTGCTGGTGAAGAGTACTGAACACATCATGGACGGCCAAGAGAACAAACAGGTCTGTTCTGGAGAAGGTGAAACCAAGTTTCTCCTTAGAGGCAAGGATTTTGAAGCTCCATCTCACATTCTTTGGGCATGGTGCCAGGAGAGACCAGTCCTTGGAGAAGGACATTATGCTTGGAAGGGTGGAGGAACAGCACAGGAGAGGAAGACCCTAGATGAGATGGACTGACACAGTAACTGGGGTAACAGAGGTAGGTGTGTCAGAGACATTGCGATTGGCTTGGGACAGGGAAGAGTTCAGAGCTACTGAAAATAGGGTCACTATGAGTCACAGTCAACTCAAAAGCACTTAACAATAACATGCATCTGAAAGTTGGACAGTGACTACAGATGACAGAGGAATCATCGATATCTCTGAACTGTGTTGTTGAAAAATAGTACTGAATATCCCATGGACTGCCAAAAAACAAACAAGTCTGTCCTGGAGAAAGTATAACCAAGGTGCTTCTTAGAGACAAGGAAGGTTAAACTTTAGGAATGCTGTTCAGGAGAAGCCAGTCTTGGAAAAGGCATACTGGGGAAAATAGAGGGTCAGGGAAAGAAGAGAAGACACTCAACAAGATGGACTGACACAGAACATAAACTCAAGCATATCTAAGATTATGAGGGTGGTGCAAGATTGGGCTGCTATGAATACCTAAGAACAACATCAAAGTGGGACCTAAGGATTTGCTTTTCTTAATACTTAAGCAAGACTGCTAAGGGAACCACACTTTGAGAATCATTGCCATAGATAGTAGGAACTTTCAGACACCTTATCCATTTCTTATCCTATTTATCAAGCCCTCAGGAACCAATTAATCTATCTGTAGGCTCATCTATCAAATTCTGGAAAAGATCTTTACCTTAACTTTTAGGACTAATCTATCTGAACCTTCAAGAAACTAATTTTTAGAAAAATGTGTACATTGAAATTAGGCAGACATAAATTAAAATCCCATTGTCACTAGCTAGCTTTGTGATCATGATCACATCATTTTAATTCCTTCAGTATTAATTTATGAACTGTATTATTTAGCTTGAAATTGAGTATTAGTACACAGTATAAACTATAAATACAAAAAATGTCTTACCACATTGCCTGGCATACAATAAATACACAGTAAGTATGTGGCAGCTACTGTGATTACCATAAGGAACACTGGTGGTACAATGGTAACGTATTTAGCACTCTGAACCTACCAGCAGCTCCTTGGAAGAAAGATGTGGCACTATGCTTCAGGAAAGATTACAGCCTCATAAGTCTTATAGACAATTCTATTCTGTCCTATATATCTCTACCAGTTGGAACTGACTCAATGGTAATGGGTTTGGTTTTCTCTCCAGGAGTAGATCACTAATCTTTTTTGGAAGAAATGGATGTGTTAGAATCACCAATCTTTCAGTTAGTAGCAAAGTACTCAACCAGTTGCACTAGCAGGACAAAGGCTCAATACTTACAGGATTTCGCTCAGCTAATCTATCAAGGTTTTCATACATAGGGTTTTCAGAGGCCTGCTATTTCAGAAGTGGATGGACAATCCTTCTTCCTAGTCTGCCTTAATCTGAATGTTCAGATTTAGAGGAGTATCTGACAGACAAGC
>NW_006399799.1:67501-85922 GCF_000299155.1 Elephantulus edwardii | reverse complement strand
GGATGGGTGTGTCAGAGGCAGTGCGATTGGCACAGGATAGAGCAGGGCTTAGGCCTGTTGTACATAGGGTCTCTATGAGTCGCAAGTGACGGCATGTAACAACAACAACAACAACAACAATCTATCAAGAAATACTAGTTTTCAAGCTCCACTTCTGTCTCTGTAAGTTTAGCTATTCTGCTCTTTTCATATAAATGGCATTATACAATGTGTTCCCTTTTGTCTGACTTCTTTAACCTCATTCTATTTTCAGACTTCATATTGTAGCATATATCATTATGTCTTTTTTGTTGTCCAGTAAGAGTCCACTGTATGCCTTTTGTTAAATAAATGACCATCAGCTGGTGAGAATTTGGGTTTATATACAAGAAATACTAGTTTTCATTATCACCAAGAATTTACTGCTAGACTAAGATAACTATTGGTAATATCTAGGAGTAGTAGTAGTATCTAGGAGGGAGTTCTGGTGGCCTAGTACCAAGAAGTGGTGCTACAATCCTAAAAGTACATGGTGCGAGGTCACCAACCACTGCCGCTCCATGGGAGAAGGATGCACGATCTCCTCCCATGCAATTAACTGTCTCTGAAAACCTACTGGACAGTCAGCTATGGATCAGTTCCACCTTGATGGTACACCATCACCACCACGACAGGAGTAATAATGGGAGCTAACATGTTTGAAGCAATATTACTTGCCAAGTACTTTTCTGCTCTGCATGTACCCTATCATTTAATCTTAATAATCATGAGGAAAATATCACATTCTCCATTTTACGTGCAAGAAAATATAATCTTAGAAAAGTTACTCATCTGGCATTCAGTAAACTGGGAAGCCAGGATTCAAACTCAGGTTAGTACAAAATTCCAAAAATCTTTTTTTAACATATAGCTCCAACCTCTTCCTCCAATTCTGAGATTCTGACAGGAATGGAAATATCTGAATCTTCTCTTCATAGTCTCTGAACAGATGGGCATTCCTGGTCCAGCAATTTAAAGTTTATTTTAAGCTGTGCTTAAAGTTGGTGAAGACAGTCCTTTGTTTTGTGGCTAAGATGAAATTAGACAGGAAAAAAAAATTCCCAATATTTCAGGCCAGTAGTTAATCTAAGCCTTAAATGCCAAGTATACAGTCAAATGGTTTTAGGAAAAATCCAGTTTAGAACTTGTCCTTAATAAGTTAACAGTCAATCAGTTGTTGTTACAGAGGTGAGTGGATGATTGTCAGTTATCCAAGTAAGCCCTTCTGGCAATTTTATAGGTCATCAAATTTTCCCTATTCAATCAATTATGGCACATGAATGAACGACAGAGACTTTCTCAGCTAATGGCCTAGAAGGTGGCCTAGCATCAACAAATTATTAAATGAATCAATAAGAACCTCTCCAATGTTTGTGATTGTTTACTGTAGAGTTGGAACCAGCCCATAACTGACCCTCATGTGAGAGGAGATGGCCCAATGTTCGGCGGAGCACCTGGTGGCCTCGAACTGTGTGCCACTGGGATTGCAGTGTATCTTCTTCTTCTTTTTTTTTTTAATTTTTATGTGAGTGTACCGTCAAATCAGATCTGACTGGTACAGGAGGAAATTGTCCCTCCTTCCCCGGCAGAGCATCTGGTGGATTCGAACCGTGCGCCTCTGGGATTGTAGTTGCAGGTCCTTGCCACTAGGCCACCAGAGCTCCCCTTGCAGTGTATCTTCTTGCCAGTAGGCCACAAGAGCTCCAACAGAATCAGAATGTGATTATGAGATTGAGTAATGAGAGAATGTGAAAATAGCATAGTTATGGCCTCAGGAGACAAAGTATATCTGAAGTAACAAAAAAGAAAAGAAGCATTGGTCACAAAACCAGACTAAGATTAGAAGTTATCAGAATCACTAACCAGCAACGAAAGCTGGAACAAGGAACAAAGGGATCCATTTATGAGGAGGCATGAAGCCTAGCTCTCGGGCTAGTTTTTGTTTTCTTTTCATTTCTGTGAGGCCTGACAATATTGTTAAAGGCAACAGAAATGTCTCTATTCCAAGTCATCTAAAATATTGAGAATGGGGGTGTGAGGAAATGAAAAGAGTATGTGCTACTGGTGTGGCTTTTATAAATAAAGATTAATGGGGGAAGGAAGAGAGTAAGATGAAAATAACACATATGTGTCACCTCTACATCAAAAAGTTATAATAAACTAGAATAAATGACTCGTGATTTTTCCTTTCAGACCAGGCAAAATATAAAAAACAGAAATTATGATACATTTAATTTCTTTAGTGGTATATAAAGAGTTAATGAGGATCATATGAATGTTCTCCAGAGTCACGGCAAATCAGAATTTACATAGCTACTGCTGCTTATGATCTTCAATAAAGTTACCAGAGATTTCTACTTCTAGCCTTCCTGGTCAAGCTTAAACTAACCAGTGTAAGCAGTTAGAAATCAGGCAAAATCTATGAGACAGCTGCATCCCAGAATTGTGATCTCTTCACAATTCTAAAATAAGCTTTAAAAAATGAAGGTAAAAGAAATACATAAATAAACAAACAAACAAGAGATGCTTTATCACCAGCTGGCTAAGAAACACTAGAGTTCATCAGGAAAAAGGAAAGTTAGAAGGAAAATCACCCATTTAAAATGGTAAACAACCCAATCACAAAATGGGCACAAGGATATGAATAAACACTTTACCAAAGAAGAAAATCAGGTGTTAAACAAAGACATGAAGAAATGCTCAAAATCTCTAGCTATCATAGAGATGCACATCAAAACAATGAGTTTCCATCTCATCCCACCAACAACAGCGAAGTTCAAAAGCGCCGCAAAGAGCAAATGCTGGCAAGGTTGTGGAGAAACTGAACTATTATTCCTTGCTAGTGGGAATATAAAATGGTACAACCACTATGGATGGTATGGAAGGTAGCCTGAAGCGTTCTCAAAAAGTAGGAAGGAAATACCATTTGATCCAGTAATTCCACTACTGAGAATATACCCCAAAGAAACCAGGGCCACATTCAGATGTATGTGTATGCAAACCCATGTTTATTGCTGAGTCATTCACAGTAGCAAAAAGATGGAAGCAACCCAAGTGTCCATCAAGAAACAAATGAACAGAAAAACCAAAACCATGGTACATTCACACAATGGAATATTATGCAGCACTAAAAAATCATTACACAACATGGATAAGCCTGAATGACAGTATGCTGAGTGAAATATATGTCACACAAAGACAAATACTGCATAATACCATTTATTATAATAGGACTGACATGAGGGATTAGGGGGAGAATAGAAAAAGACTGGAGAGGTAATGAACACTGCTTTGAAATAAATAAGTAACTGTATGAAAGGAACATAGAATTATGCAATGGAAGCAAGAGTGGCATCCACTTCCTAAACAACACGCTTCTGGAAACCCTATGAACTTTGATAAAGGATGATCGTTACTGAAAGGCTTCTAAGCCTTTTGTTCATAGGGTCACTGTGAGTTGTGCTCAATCAACGATAAAAACAACATGTATGACAATAATCTGGGAAAGAGGTGCACTTTAGAGTGGGTCAGGGGTGCAAAAGGGAGGAAAATGTGCAAAAATCAATGAAGGAAAAAATGGAAAGTATGTGATTCAATATTTAAATATTTTTCTCATTAAAAAAAATCTTTGCTTAGTGAAAATAGTATCTTAAAGAGTTTGTACTATATGCATATATAAAAGAAAATATAATACACACAAAAAATGGGAGAATTAAATAATTTTAAGAGTCTTTCATTATGTTTGTGGTATTAAGGGTCTAATATTCAAAATGGCATTCCTAGCACTTGACTTTGGCACATGGATGGGTGGCTTTATACAAGTAGGGTGTGTAAAGACTATCCACAAGGGGACTGGCTAGTTTCTCGATTTCACTAGGTTTAAATCAAGTGATTTCATCAGAAGAAACTGGGAATATCAACACCAACAAGGAAGAAGCAGGAAGCAATGCATATTCTTTGGAGTCAAGAGATTACTGCACCAGACCAGGATCCACACAAGAGCAAAGGCAGACTCAGCTGAGAACAAGACAGAGCAGACTTGGAATTATTACTAATGGAGTCAGAGTAAGAGGACTTTCATTCAAGCTTGCTGAAGGACTGAGGAAAGATGCCATAACTGGCAGGACTACAGGTTAAAGGGCCTGCGAGAACACTTGAGAAGCTGTCTGCTAACCTGAATTGTTGGTGTTAGGCACCATTAAACAGAATACGACCCACAGCAACCCCATGAACAAGAGCTCTGAACTCTGTCTTATCCTGTGCAGTCTTCACATTTCCTGACACTTTAGAGTCCACTGCACGAGTCACTGTGTTAGTCAATCTGGTTGAAGGTCTTCCTCTCCTTCGCCAACCCTCTACCTTTCCAAGCATCATGTACTTCTCCAAGAAAAAGCCTTTTTTAGAAATGTGCTCCAAATATGTGAGGCAGTCCATGCGATGTTCAATACTCATCTCAAAGGCACTGATTCTTCTTCTGTCACCCTTACTGATAGTCTACTCTAAAATGCATAGCAAGTAACTGGGAAGACCATGACCTGAATCAGATGGACCTTAGCCTTCAAATTGACATAATTACTTCTCAATAATTTGGAGAGATCCCTGATAGCAGACTTTCCCAGTGAAATACACCTCCTGATTTACTGACTGCTACTACCAAGGACACTGATTGTGGATCCAAGTAAGATGAAGGTGATGACAAGTTTCAAATGTTTCTCCACCATCCTTCCAGAGGTAAGAATCTTTGTTTTCTTGACACTGACATACAATCCATATTAAGGCTGTAGTCTTTCATCTTCTGCAACAAGTGTTTCAGGTCTTCCTAACTTTTAGCAAGAAAGGTTGTATCATCTGCATAACACAGGTTATTGATGAGTTTTCCTCCGATTGGGACGTCACATTCTTCTTTACAGAGTATAGCTTCTCAAATTTGTTCAGCATACAGACTGAATGGTATGGCACAAGAATACAATGCTGTGGCATCGTTCTTAATTTTAAGACAAGTAGTTTTCTTTTAGAAATACAACAAATAGGTTCCATATTTGTTCTTATTCCCAAGAAGAGTGATCCAACTGAATGTGGAAATCATCACAATTATCATTTATATCACATGCAAGTAAAAATACTGTTGAAGATCATTCAAAAACAGCTAGAACAGTGCATAGACAGGAAATTGCCAGAAGTTCATAGAAGAGGCCGTGGCACTGCTGATATCAGATGGATTCTAGCTGAAAGTAAGGAATATCATAAAAATGTCTATTCATGCTTTATTGACTATGCAATGGTGTTTAACCGTGTGAATCATGACAAGTTGTAGCTGACAATGAGAAGAATGAGTATCCCAGAGCACTTGACTGTGCTCATGAGGAACCTATACCTGGACCAGTACGCTGTTGTGCAAATGGAGCAGGGGAGCACTACATGGTTTGGAATTGGGAAGGGAATGTGAAAAGGTTGTATTCTTTTTCCATACCTGTTCAATCTATATGCTGAGCAAATTATCCAAGAAACTGGACTCTATGAAGAGGAATGTGGAATCAGGATTGGAGGGAGACTAATTAATAAACTGCATTATACAGATGACACAACCTTGCTTGCTGAAAGTGAGGAGGATTTTAAGCACTTTTGCAGAAGATCAAAAAATGCCCCCTTCAGTATGGATTAAGTCTCACTATCAAGCAAGCAAAGATTCTTTCCACTGGACTAATGGGCAGTGGCATGATGGATGAAGACTGAAACTGTCAACAGCTTTACCTTGTTTAGATCCATGATTAACACCCTTGATACGAGTAATCAGGAAATAAGGAGATAAATTGCAGTGGGAAAATCTGAAGTTGGAGACCTTTCCAAATTATTGAGAAGTGATGTCAGTTTGAGGACTAAGGTATGTCTGATTCAGGCCATGGTCATTCTGATTACTAGCTATGTATCCGAGATCTGGACAATGAATAAGACTGAAAAAGAATTGATGCCTTTGAGCTGTGGTGTTGGAGAAGAGCCCTGAACATTCCATGGATGGTGAAGAGAACAAATAGGTATGTCCTGGAGAGGGTGAAGCCAGTGTGCTCTTCGGAGGCAAGAATGAGGAGGTTTTGCCTCATACTCTGGACATACTGCTAGGAGGTGCTATTCCAAGCATAAAGTTGGGAAGGGTGAAGGGTTGGCAAAGGAGAGAAAGACCCTCAACTAGGTGGACTGACAGGGTGACTGCTGCAGTGGGCTCTTGTGTGTCATGTAGTGTGAGGATTGCGCAGGACAGGACTGGGTTCAGATCTTTTGTTCACAGGGTTGCTATGAGTTGTATTCAATGGCACCTATCAACAAGTGTTCCCGTGCTCTGCTCATACAACAATTTCTAAGTCTAGGTATAGGTTTCTCATAAGCACAATTAAGTGTTTTGGGATTCCCATCATTCTCAGCGTTAGCCATAACTTGCTATGATACACACAGTCAAATGCTTTTGCAAAGTCAATAAATCATAAATAGACATTCTTCTGGTATTTTCTACTTTTAGCCAGGATCCATGTGACATCAGCAATGACATATATCCCTGGTGCCACGGCCTCTTCTAAACCTGGCCTGAACTTCTAGCAGTTCCCTATCTGTGTACGGTTTTAGTGGTTTTTGAATGATCATTGGCAGTATTTGGTTTGCATGTGTTATTAATGATATTTCCCAATAAGTCTCCACAGGATCATATTTCTTGGGGATGGGAAGAAATATGAACCTCTTGCAAACCATTGGTAAGAAAGCTGTCCTCCACATTTCCTAATATAGACTGGTGAGCTCATGTAGGGCTGCATCTGTCAACTTAAACAAGTCAGCTGGTATCCTATCAATTCCTGGGGCCTTATCTACCAATGCCTTCAGTGCAGCTTCTTCAACTTCCTCTTTCATTACCACTGGCTCCTGCTTATAGGGTACAGCCTTAAAACTTTCAGTATCAGTCAATTCTTTTTGATATGGTGACTGCGTATTTCCTTTTTTAAAAAAAATTCTTATGTAGTCACTGTTGTGCATCCTCCACTTTCTTTTCATGTTTCTTGGACATTCAACATTTTGTTCACAGCATCTTTCAATACTGAGATTCGAAGACTTAAATATATATTCCTACATGTAAAACTGGAGCTCTGGTGGTCTAATGGCAAGAGGCTGAGCTGAAATCCTGAAGGCATGTGGTTCGAGGCCATTAGTTACTCTGTGGGAGAAGGATGGGCAATCACCTTATGTGTGATTAACTGCCTCTGAAAACCTGCCAGAGGGTCAGCCATGGGTTAGTTCTGACTCTAGAGTATATAACAACAAGTAAAGCCAGAGAAGAGGAAAGTTTTACCAAATCTTTCAGTTCAAAATTGACCAAACATGCAATCATGATGCATTAGTGATCACTGTTGACTGGAATGCAAAAGCTGGAAACAATGAGAAGGAATAGCAGTCAGAAAGTATGGACTTGGTGACAAAATGAAGCTGGGAATAGAATGATCGCATTTTGTATGTTCAATGACTTATTCATTGAAAATGCCTTTTTTAAAAAACAAACACTAACAGTGACCTTAGGGACTGCACTGGAATCCGACTGACTAAATCGGTGGAAGGAAATCATTGGAGAAGCTCAATATCAGCAGTCAAAACTGGGCGTGGGGCATGCAATGAGTGGGTCAGACCATCAATTTTCATGTACAAGCTCAAACCGAGGCTGAAGAAAATGAAACAAGTCCATGAGAACCAAAATTTGATCTTGAGTCTATTCAACCTGAATTTTGAAATAATTTTAAGAATAGGTTTGAAGCAGTGAATACCAATGATGAGTTGACCACCACTAGATGAGTTGTGGGATGACATGAAGACAACAAAAGGTCATTATAAAGACAGAGGAGAAAGGAAAAACCCAAACGGATATAGGAGAGACTCTGAAAACTGCACTAGAATGGATGGGGAAGAGAGACTGAAAATTGCACTAGAGTGTAAGAAAACCAAAACAATGGGAATAAATGCTGACGTTAAAAGAGCAGAAGAAAAAATTTCAAAGAACAGCTAGAAAAAATAAAGCAAAGCATTATAATGGAATGTGTAGAAAGACGGAATTGGAGAAAATTCATAGCGATCATATGTACAATAAAACTGAACTCTGCTCTATCTTGAGTCAATTTTATTGTCTCTGACACACCTACCCCCATTACCCTAGGCACTGAGTCAATCTATCTTATCCAGGGTCTGCCTCTTTTATGCTGTCCCTTTAGGCATCCAAGCATGACGTCTCTCTCCAAAGACTGGTCCCTCCTTGCAACATGCCCATAGTATGTCAGACAAAGCTTCAAAACCCTTGCCTCCAAGGTACAGTCTGGTTTCACCCTCTCCAGGATAGACCTGCTTGTTCTCTTAGCAGTCTACAGTATATTCAATAATCTTCTCCAGGACCACAGTCCAAATGCATTAATTCTCCTTCTATCATCCCTAGTCACTGTCTAGCTTTCTTGATGCATAGCAAGTAATTGTGAAGTGACAAGGAATCACAATGATGACACGAAGGCATGAGATTTGGATTGTGGTGCTCTGAGAGAAAGATGGGCAACCTCCTCCAGTGCAATTTATAGCCTCTAAAAACCCACTGGAGGATCATTAAGAGTTAGTTCCCCCATCAACAAACGAATGGATAGAGAAGCTCTGGTATATTCACACACTGCAATACTATGCAGCATTGAAAAACAAGGAACTCATGAAATAATATACAAAATGGGTAACCCTGGACGACATTATGCTGAGTGAAATATCTCAGTCACAAAAGGACAAATACTACATAGTGCCACTATTGTAAAATGGGACTGAAATAGGGGCTGGGAGGAACCTAAGAAAAGAGGGGATAAATAATGTATACTGCATTGAAACAGATAAAGGAAAGAACTGTTTAAAAGGGATATATGACTGGATATCATTGTCACAACAGGAGTCCAGAATGAAGACTACACAGTGGAGTGGATTTGGGGGGGAGGGTCTGCATTGCAAAACAATTAAAGAGTTTTTCTTTTACTTTTCAAGAAGAGTAAACTGGGGGGAGGGAGAAAAGTGTAACAATTAATGAATGGAAACCCTAAGTCTCTGTAAACTTTCATTAAAATTAATAAAAACAAAAACCCAAAAAGACAAATGTAAAAAAAAAGTTCCAACAAAATGGTACACTAATAACATGATAGGATACAGAACATAGAACCTGTGTAAGAACTAATGTAAGAATAAGTAAATAATTTGTAAGAAAAAATAATCCAGCAACTTGATTATTTGGGGGAAGAGTAGAGAAAATCAGTTCAATTTGATTTTAAGAACAGATCTGCCAGGGTAGTACTACCAAGGTCTTCATGAATGTGAGGTGTGTCACTTGCCCAACAGACCATAACTGGGATGAGGGTCTGTTCAGTCAACATTATCTTCAAACTCATCAGCATTAAACTTGGTAAAGTCCTGTTTCTTGGAGATGTGAATCTTCTCAGGGAACTTGAACTGGGCCCAGTGCAGGGCCTCAATTACATGCTCCTTGTTTTGAATGGATAATGATGACCTGACTGATGTGGACCCTGGTGTTTTCCAAAGGCACTTCACATACCCACATGGAATCTAGCTGATATGTGCCATCAAGTCACCTGTGACTAATAGCGACCCTATGTACAACAAGCCCTAAATTCTGCTCTGTCCTGTGCCAATCGCACTGTCTCTGACACTCCCATCCCGATTATCCCAGTCACTGAATCAATCCACCTCACAGAAGGCCTTCCCCTCCTGTGCTCAATACAATATTTTATTGATGTGAATGACATGGAAGGAATAGTGCGTGATGTTGGATGGTGCATGAAAGTTATCTTTGGTAAAGTTCATCATGTACTTTTGGGTATGAATACAGGAAGCCTCTAGGGCTTCTCACTGAGTGGGAACTCACCCATTTTTTGCCTTTTTCAAATCTAGGTTAAAAAATGGAGATCTTAGCTTCTGAGACTCTAGGTAGAGTGGGGCTTTGGATAGAGGTTGTTTGTATAATACTGGTTATTTCAAGGGATAGGAAAGCCTGATGTGAAGTTGATTTTTACCAGTAGGCAGGCCCTTCAGTGCCTGCAGAGGTCAGATCAAAGGATGGCATGGAACAGGGCAGCAGCCCACGATGACAGTAGGATCTATTCAGAGAAAAAGGAAAAGAGGCAGCAGTGGTCTAATAAGCAATATATTAAAAGATAACTGCAAAAATATAAAACTAACATTTTCCACAGTTTTAGAAAAATAATGGGTTTTTTCCTTTTAAGGAAAGTAATTGTTTTTAATACAAATGTTATTTATAACATTTTATAATATGTTAACATTAGTTTTTACTTTAAAATGTAAATAAATATTTTGACAATATTCATGCCAACTTCTAATATAGTCGATGTTTGCCAGATAAAAGCCACACAAACAAAACCATTTTGGGGTCTTCAGAATTTTTAAGAGAATAATTTTTAACAATGTAAATGGATCCAGAAAGCAAAAACTTTTAAGAACTACCACTCTCAAACTACTGAAAATAAACCCCAAAGAAGTATAGATAATATGCCAATCATGGAAATGACATGCAATACTAAATAAATATTTCAATAAACAAAAGAGTCATAAAAAGAAACAAAAGAACATACAAACAGGAAATAATTAGCAAGATAATAGATTTAAACTCACTCATACTGATAATTAAATGAATGACTAATACTCTTAATTCAAAAGAAAATTGTGATTCTAGATTTAAAAACACACACACAAGAAACCAGCCAAGCAAATATAACCCAAAGAAAAACAAGGCCCATGAAAGAATTCTTTTTCCCCCAAAGAAAAAAGCGAACTGGGGCGGGGGACACGGACAGGGAGGAAAATGCACAACAATGAATAAATGGAAATCCAAATTCTTTATAAACTTTCATTAAAATTAAAAACACAAAACAACTTTTTCCCAGTCTGTGGCTTCCCTTTTTACCCTGCTGGAGAAGTTTTTGGTAATGACATGTCAGATAACAGACTTATATCCAGAATTTATAAAATACTCAAATACCATAAGAAGATAAACAATCCAACTGAAAAATGGGCACAGGATATAAACAGACATTTCACAAAAGAAGACATTCAGATGGCAAACAAATACAAGAAGAAATGTTCAAAATCCCTAGCTCTAAGACAGATGCAAATCAAAACAACTATGAGATATCATCTCACCCCAGTAATAGCAGCAAAATTTAACAGAACAGCAAACATCAAATGCTGTTGAGGTTGTGGAGAAACTGGAACCCTTATTCACTATTGGTGGGAGTGTAAAATGGTGCAACCATGATGGAAGGCAGTATGGGGCTTTTTCAAAAAGTTGCACATAGAGATACCATTTGACTCAGCAATTCCATTACTCGGAATATACCCCAAAGAAACCATAACTGCCACCCAAACAGATATATGCACACCCATGTTTATCAATGTTTTGTTCATAATAGCAAAGATTTGGAAACAACCTATGTGCCCATCAACAAAAGAATGGATAAAGCTGTGGTATATTCACACAATGGAATACTATGCTGCATTGAAAAACAAGGAACTCGTGCAATATTATTCAAAATTGGTGACCCTGGTGGGCATTACGCTGAGTGAAATATCTGTTACAAAGACAAATACTGCATAAGGCCACTGTTTTTAAAATGGGACTGACATCGGGGTTGTACTTTTCAAAGAGAAGAGAGAACTTGGGGGGCGGGGGAGGGCAGGGAGAAAAGTGCAACAATTAATGAATGGAAATCCCAAGTCTGTAAATTTTCATGAAAATTAGTAAAAAAGGAAAATTTTTAAAAAGCCCAACACTATGTCATCTTTAAGACACCTGGCTTTAAAAGCACAAAGACATGGTCTTTGCTGTTACTTAGGGTGTTAATTGCGGATCCAAACAAGATGAAATTGTTGACAATTTCAATTTTTTCCCTCCATCATGATGTTGCTTATTGGTCTAATTAGGAGGCTGTCTGCTTGATGTTGAGATGCAATCTATATCAAAGGCTGTAGTCTCTGATAGTCTAAATATTTCAGTTCCTCTTTCCTTTCAGCAATAAGGTTGTGTCATCTGCATAAAAAAGACTGTTGATTGAGTCTTCCTCTGATCCTGATGTCACGTTCTTCTTCAGAGAGTCTAGTTTCTAGAACTTGCTCAGCAAACAGACCAAACAGTATGAAGAAATGATATAATCTTAATGCATATATTTCCTTGCTCTGTTTAGACAACAGCTTCTTAGTCTAGGTATTGATTTCGTATGAGCATAATGAAGTGTTTTGGGATATTACTATTCTTTTCAATGCTAGACTCGTTTGTTATGATTCACAAATGCCTTTGCAAAGTCAAAACACGAACATTCTTCTGGTACTGTTTTCAGGCAGGATCCATCCAACATCAGCAATGATATCTCTGGTGCTATGGTCTCATCTAAACCCCACTTGAACTTCTGTCTATTCTCTATATACTCTTCTGTTTCTGGTTGATCTTCAGAAGTATTTTGAGTGCATATGGTAATATCATTCAAGAATTTCCACATTCCCACCTTTCTTGGGACTAAGAACAGAACAAATCACCTGTCTCTTGCAGTTAGCCAGCCAACCAGTTGTCCTTCAAATTGCTTGGCGTTGACTGTTGAGCATGTCCAGGGAATCTGTTAGTTGAAACATGTCAACTCGTATCCCATCAATCCCTGCGGGGCCTTATCTTTTTTCCAATGCCTGTAGTGCAGTCTGAATTTTCTTCCACCATTACCACTGGCTCTTTATCATACTCTTTTCCCTGAAATTTTTCAATGTCAACCAATCCTTTTTGACACAATGGCTGTGTATTCTTTCCATCATCTTTTGATGCTTCCTGAATCATTCAAAATTTTGCCTACAGCATCTCTCAGTATTGCAACTTGAGGTCTGAATTTGTTTTCAGTTCTTTCAACTTGAGAAATGCCAAGTGAGTTATCTTTTTATTCTCAAGTCCAGTTGTCTGCATAATTTGTTTTAATACGTTGCTTTGTCTTCCCAAGCTTCCTTTTGAAATCTTCTGCTCATCTTTTTTTCTTCTCTTTTGGACATTGTGCCAAGCACCAGCACCAAAGATCCGGCTGAGCCACCTGTGCCATAATACCCTATTTGAGACCTTAGACTGTAGGGCCACCACTAGCCTCTGCTGGTGCCAGAGAAGGCTGTCATGGGACATGATACTCATATGCCTGATTGTCTTCATGGTCATTTTAGAGGTATAACATCTATTGTTAGTTTGATTTGTATGTTGCTAAATTCTCAGGACAGGGCAGGCTTCAGAACTGCTATACACAGTGTTGCTATGGGTCGCAGGAGACTCAATGGCATATAACAACAACAATTACTTTATAGTTTAGTTTTGTATAAACTTGGTTATCATTTGCTTTTATTATTAATAGAGAACTTCTTAGTTTGCTATACTGGGGTACCTTGTGGATTGTAGTAATGGTAAGATTTCAGAAGAACTCTTAGATTAAGAAACACTACGGGGGGGAAAGACTGAAGCAGGATTAGTTATCCATTTCTCACATAATTGGCCTCTGAAAAACCTATGAACAATGGAGGAATATGGGCAGCTAAGTATTAGAACTCTGGTGGTGTAGTGGTAAGAAGCTGTGCTACAATCCAAAAGGCACATGGTTCTAATCCACCAGTTTCTCCACAGGATGAGCAATCTCCTCTCGTGTGCTTAAACTGCCTCTGAAAACCAGCAGAAAATCCACTGGAGGGTCTGTAATGAGTTGGGTCAGACTTGACATACAAGAATTAGAAGGAGAGCCCAATTGTAAGTCACTCAAAATGAAGAGAAACAGCTGCAGGCATCCTGTAATAAATGGAATGTGGCATGTATGAAGTATGAATGTTCTTAAGAAAACTGGAAGTTGTTAAATGGAATGAAGATCAACATTTTTTGTATTAATGGACTGGCACAGACCATTCTGATTTAGATGATCATATGATCTATTGTGCCAGGAATGGGAAAACTGAGGAAGAACGGTGTTGCATTCATAATTATTATTTTTTTAATTTTTTTATGTGTGTACCGTCAAATTGGATCTGACCAGTACAGGAGGAAACTGTCCCTCCTTCCACAGCAGAGCATCTAGTGGATTTGAACCACATACCTCTGGGAGTTGCATTCATAATTTAAGACAACTTTAAGATCTAGCCTAAAGTACAATGTTGTGAATGATAGGATACTATCCATAGACATAAAAAGAAAACCTGTTAATACGATTATCATTCAATGCTGTGAACGATAGGATACTATCCACACACATATAATGAAGACCTGCTAATATAATTATTACTTAAATACAAGCAGCTTAAGCCAAAGAGTAAGAAATTGAGGATTTCTACCAACTTTTGCAATCTAAAATTGACCAAATAGGCAATCAAGATTATTAATAATTATAGGTGACTGAAAGTTGGACAATTACCAGGGAGGGATAGAAAGAGAATTGATGCCTTTGAGCTGTGGTACTGGAGGAGTATTGAATACATCATAGACTGCCAGGAGAACACAATAGGTTTTTCTGGAGAGTGTGAAACCAGGCTGCCTCCTTGGAGGCAAGGATTCCAAAGTTTTGTCTGACATACTTTGGGCATGTTGCAAGGAGGAACCAGTCCGTGGAGAGGGACGTCATGCTTAAAAGAGTGGCGGGACAACGCAAGAGAGGAAGACCCTGGATGAGATGGAGTGATTCAGTGATTGGGTTTATGGGGGTAGGTGTGTCAGAAACGATGAAGCTGGCTCAGGATAGAGCAGGGTTCAGGGCTATTGTACACAGAGTCACTATGAGTTGCAAGGGACTTGACAGTACATAACAACAAACAACGCAAAAGCTGGACACAATGAGGAAGGAATGTTGGTAAAAATGTTCTATCGTAGTGACAGAAATGAGGCTGGAGAGCAAATAAATTTTGTCTTTTCAATGATTTATTCATAAAAAATACCTTTTAAAAAAACCACAATAAGTGACTTTACACTGACCTAACTTGATGGACTCCACAGGAATCAGACTGACTAAATTTGTGCAAAGAATCGTTGGAGAAGCTCAATTATCAGTCGTCAGTCAAAACCAGGACAACTGCTGACTGTGAAGAAGACCATCAATTACTCATGTGCAAGTTCAAACCGAAACTAATGAAAGTGAAAACAAAACAAGCACACAAGAACCAAAATACAACGTTTAGTCTATCCCATCTGAATTTAAAAACCAATCTAAGAACAGGTTTGAGGCACTGAAAATGAATGAGCAAAGACCAGAGGAATTGTGTGATGACATCAAACATATCATCCAAGAAAAGAGCAAAAGAAAGAAAAAAAACCCAAAATGTTTTAGAAGATGTTAGAAGAGGTTCAAAGCAGCAGATGTATTCAAACCTTTTGGTTAACAGTACAATATGTACCTCACTATGCTACTAGAGTTCCTTATGTTGGATCAGGGCTCACACTATTGAGTATTACATTTGTTTTTTGTTTGGTTTTGTTAAATTAATTTTAATGAAAGTTTAGAGCCTTAGGATTTCCGGTCACTCACTGCTGCACTTTTCTCCGTGCTCACCCTCTCCCATCCAATTTACTCTTCTCCTTGAAAAGAAAAACTCTTTGTTATGCAATCCCTCCCCCCAAGTCCACTCCACTATGCAGCCTTCACTCTATACTTCTGTAATGACAAGAATACCCATTAACATATCCCTTTTAAAACAGCTCTCTCCCTCATTTGTTTCAACGCAATCTACATCATTCCTCCCTTCCTTTTCTGTCTTCCCTCAACCCTGATGTTAGTCCCATTTTACAACAGTGGCCCTATGCAATATTTGTCCTTTTGTGACTGACATATTTCACTTAGCATAATGTCCTCCAGGGTCATCCATTTTGCATAATATTTCATGAGTTCCTTGATTTTCAATGCTGCATAGTACTCCATTGTGTGAATATACCAGAGCTGCTCTATCCATTTGTTTGTTGATGGGCACTTGGGTTGTTTCCAGCTCTATGCTACTGCGAACAAAGCCACAATAAACATGGGTGTGCATATATCTGCTTGGGTGGCAGTTATGGTCTCTTTGGGATATATTCCCAGTAGTGGAATTGCTGGGTCAAATGGTATTTCTACTTGCAACTTTTTGAGAAAGAGCCATACCACCTTCCACAATGGTTGCACCATTTTACATTCCCACCAACAGTGAATAAAGGTTCCAGTTTCTCACAACCTCAACAGCATTTGATGTTTTCTGTTCTGTTAAATTTTGCTATTCTTACTGGGGTGAGAGGATATCTCATAGTTTTGGAGTATTACATTTGTAAAGAAGCTATATCCAAATAGGATCACAGTCACAGGTACCAGATGTCCAAAGATAAACAAAACTTCTAGGGATTAGAATTCATTCATACCTTTTTTTTTAAAAAAAAATTTATTATTTTTTCATGTGTGTACCATCAAATCAGATCTGACTGGTACAGGAAGAGAATGCTCCTCCTTCTACAGCAGAGAGTCTGGTGGGTTCAAACCGCATACTTCTGGGAATGCAGTGCAGCTTTTTGCCACTAAGCCACCAGAGCTCCTTTCACTCATACCTTTTACCCCCTCAAAGTTCATGTCCTTTGTACATGCAACATATATGTCAGTATCCCCAAATGTCTTAATTCATTCAATGATCAACTCTAAGTGAAAATATTTTATCTGCTCATAATCAACTCAAAAAGTTCAAAATTTTTGAAATCTAAATTCTAAATGTAAGATGTGGAGAAGGCTCTGAAAATACCCATCTTAGCACCCAATTCCTCTTCACTCATGGACTTGTGAAACCTAGAAAAAAAGTTATTTGCTTCTAACACACTAAGACTGGCATGTTTTTGTGTGCCACTGAGTTGGAACTGACTCAAAGAAGACTCTCCCGAGGGTTTTCACAGGCAGTTTAATCACACGGAAAGAAACTGCTCATCCTTCTCCAGTGGAGGAGCTGTGGATTTGAACTGGCTGCCTTACACAGGATACAAATAACAACAGTGAAAAGAAAAATAAAATAACAACATTGAGTCCCAGAAGTCCAATTCCTTTCATCTTTCCCCTGAATATGTGTATTCCATTTAGTTTAAACTGGTAACATTTCTGCTGAGATCGTTGATTTGCTCCATAAATAAAACTAATTTCTATAGCAAAAAGGCTGATAAGCTGTACCTTTGGTATTTTCACCAGAGCATTTTTTCTCATTTTCTTCTACAATGTGGATATGCTGAGAATTTGTTTTGCTTAACAGTTCCTTCATCAATTAATCTCTTCGTTGTCATATTTTATCCTACGTGGCAATCAAACATCAGGCCACATCTTCAACATTTTACTCAATAGCTAAATAGTCAAAGCGAAATGGCTGAATTCTTTGAAAGACACAAAAGACTAACATCCACTCAAGAAGAAATAATTAATCTGAGTAGTCTTCCATTAAAAAGTTGAAACTGGAACAAAGAGGGAAGAAAATCAAAGAGATATAGAAATAACTACTCCAGAGGATTAATGAATCAGATGTACCCTGGCTTTCAGGACTCTGAGCCTAGAAAAACATGATGCCTGCTATTTTAAATGAGAATCACTGCAGAAAGTCTTGGAAAAAGTCAGAGAAAAATGTCAAAATTCAAACACATAAAATGACCAGACTCACTGGTCAGATAGATGTGAAACCTCTGATCAATGGTTACATATAGAATCTGGAACAAAACTCACTCTTGTGACTTACCTTTGAGCTAAAACGGTAATAAGCAGGCCTACGGTAACCAGTAACACCAAGGGACACTTACTCTTTAGAACAATAAATCATATAAACTCAAAAGGGCAGCATTTGTCCAAGGATGAGGCTCAGAAGGTGGGGAAAGGTAGGATAGAAAGATCAATGGAAACAGAATCACAGGGAGAAAATTATGAATATTGTAATAAATGTTAAAAAACAAAAATGTATGAATGAATAGAAAATCAACTTGCTTGTAAATTTTCACTCAAATTATAATGAAAAAGAATTCTTTATTCTTTTAAAAAAGTAAAGTGCAGAATAGTATGTGAGGTAAGAAAAAAATTAACATATGCTCATGGCAAAAGAACATAGAAAAGAACTGTTGTTACGTGCCGTTGAGCTGCCTGAAATTCATAGCAACCCTATGCATAATACCTCTGAACCTTGTCCTATATGAGAAAGATCTCCTTTATAAACTCCTGTGAAAGTTTATTTTTTTAAATGTTGTTGTTGTTATGTGCTGTCGAGTCGCCTGCGACTCATAGCGACCCTATGTACAACAGCCCTAAACTCCGCTCTGTCCTGTGCCAATCGCACTGTCTCTGACACTCCCATCCCAATT
>NW_006399799.1:56913-65846 GCF_000299155.1 Elephantulus edwardii | reverse complement strand
AATGTTCATAAGAGACAAACTGGGATCAAGCTTAGAAGCGCTAGTCCAAAGTATAAAGAGACTGCCAAGTACAACTAGAAACGCACAATCTAAAGAGGATAAAATCAATGCATGGGACTTTCTAAAGATTAAATCTCTGTGCACATCAAAAACTTTTTCCAACAAGGTGAAAAGACAATCTACAGACTAGGAACAAACATTTGGTAATACCATCTCAGACAAGATTTTTTTTTCTGTTTAATTTTTTTATTTTAATAATTTTAATGAACATTTACAGAGATTTTGGATTTCCATTCATTCACTGCTGACAAGAGTTTTATTACCAAAAGTTTACAGAATACTGGGCTTCCAAGAAAGACTGATAACCCCATTACAAAATGGGCAAAAGACATAGAAAGAATTTTCACACAGGAAGATATTCGAATAAACAGACACATAAGAAATGCTCCAAATCACTAGCAATAAGAGAGGCAAATCAAAACCACAATGAGGTGCCATCTCATTCCAGTAACAGTGGCAAAATTTAACAGGGCAGCAAGTAACAGATGTTGGAGAGAATGTGGTGAGAAAGGAACTTTTTTTAAAAAAAAATTTTATTGTATTATTGTACGTGTACCGTCAAATCAGATCTGACTGGTACAGGAGGAGATTGCCCCCTCCTTCTCCAGCAGAGCATCTGGTGGATTTGAACCGCGTACCTCTGGGATTGCAGTGCAGCGTCTTGCCATTAGGACACCAGAGCTCCGTGAGAAAGGAACTCTTACACATTGTTGGTGGGATTGTAAAATGGTGCAACCATTCTGGAAGGCAGTTTGGCGCTTTCTCAAAAAGCTGAACAAAGAAATTCCATATGACCCAGCTATTCCACTACTTGGAATATACCCTGAGAATATGAGAACTGAGGCACAAACTGACATTTGTACACCAATGTTCATAGCAGCATTATTCACCATCACAAGAACATGGAAACAGCTCAAATGCCCAACCACAAATGAATGGATTGAGAAATTATGGTACATTCACACAATGGAATACTATGCAGCAAGCAGGAGGAATAACTTGGTAAATTATTATCTAACTTGAGAGGGACCGGAGTGAACATTATGCTGAGTGAACTAACTCAGTCCCATATGGATAAATATCGTATAAGACCATTATTGTAGAGTGAGTATAAGGATCCAGGAGGGGTGGGAGAGGCTGGAAGCAGAGGGATGTAGATGTATAGGGGGTAAGAGGGGATTAACCACTGAGTTGTACAGTTTGATGGGCGGTGGGTTTGAGGGAAATTGAAAGTATTTGTTTGAATTTGTATTAGAATTTTGTAAATAAACTAGTGGGGGGGGGGAAACAAAACAGAAACAAGAAAAGAAAAAAAAAAGTCACCTCATGGAGGAAAAACCAATGACCTGGTCTCTTCCACAAAGTTTGAATACAGACAAACATTTTAACCATCCTTTCAAAGACTTGAGTCCTAGGGGGCAATTACCACAACCTTAAGAAGAAAAGGGATTTCATTTCCTATATGCAGCAAAGAGAACAGAAAAGGTAGGATGTCAAATAATTGCTGGTACATGTTTTCAGAAACAGTCGGGAGGCTCTTTTTCAGTCCAATAAGGCAAAAAGGAAGAAAATAAGAATGGTAATTATCCTTCATCTAAATATCTTTTTTGTTCTGAAAAAGATTTAGGTATTTCAAGTCAGTCCTACTCATAGCAATGCCGTGTACAACAGGACAAAATGTTGCCCTATCCTGCACCATGTACAATCTTTGCTATGCTTAAACCCACTGCTGTAGCCTCTTGGCAATTCATCTAAATGAGTATTTCTTTCTCACCGACCTTCTACCATACCAAGTATGATGTTTTTCTCCAGAGACCAACACCTCCTGATAACATGCTCAAAGTGTGCAAGATGATGTTTCACCATCCTTGCCTCTAAGAAGCACCCTTCCCTGTACTTTTGCATGATCTTTTAGTCATTCTCGATACATTCAATGTTCTTTGCCAACACCACAATTCAAAGACATATATTCTTTGGTCTTTCTTATTCACTGTCGTACCTGATGCATCTGGGGGACTGAAAATACTATGGCTTGGTCAGGAGCACCTTAGCACTTTTAAACCGACATATCTCTGCTCTCTATTACTGCAACATATATTTCTTGACTGTTGCGTCCATCTGACTGTGTATCTGAGTAAAATGAAATTCATGACAACTTCAATCTTTCTTCAGTTTTTCATCATGTTGTTTATTGGTCCAGTTGTGAGGATTTTGGTTTATTTATTTATATTGAGGTGTAGTCCATACAGTAGTCTTTGAATTTCCTAAGTGTTTCAAGTCTTCTTTTCTGCAAGCAGAGCTGTGTAATCTGTGAATCACAAGTTGTTAATGTCTGTCTTAAATTCTGATGCCACATTCTTCTTCATCTAGTCCAATTTCTTGGATTATTTTCTCAGCATACTGAGGCTGAATAGGTATGGTGAGAAGGTACAACTTGATGTATAACACTTCCTGATTTTAAATGAGGTGGTATCCCCCTGTTCCATCAACAATTGCTTCTTGGCCTATGTAAAGGTTCCACATGAGCACAATTAAGTATTCTGAAATCTCATTCTTGGCAATGTTACACATAATTTATTATGCTCTACACAACTGAAAGTTTTTGAATAATCAATAAACACAAGTAAACATCTTTCTGGTATTCTTTAGTTTCAGCAAAGATACATCTGATTATCAGCTATAACATGTCTTGAGCCATGTCCTCTTCTGAATCCAGCTGAAATATCTGTAAGCTCTAGCCATTTCTGAATTACTTTCAGCAAGATCTTATTTGTATATGACAATGATAGTTTGATAATTCCTATATTCTGCTGGGCCACTTTTTTTTTTGATAGGCACAAATACAGACATGATCTAGTAGGCTATAGTACTGGAGAAAAGCACTGAACATAACTTGGACTGTCAAGAAAACAAACAGGTCTGTCTGGGAGCAGGTGAAAATAAACTGTTCCTTGGAGGCAAAGATTTTGAAACTCTGTCTCACATACTTTGGGCATGTTGCCAGAAGGGACCAGTCCTTGAAGAAAGACATCAGGCTTAGAAGGGTGGAAAAACAGTGCAGGTAAGGAGGACCCTAGATGAGTAACTGGGGTAAAAGGTGTGGATGTGATAGAGACAATGCGATTGGCTCAAGACAGTGCAGGGTTCCTTTCTATGAAGATGGCTCTGAAAGCAAAGAAGGAAGCCCCTGTCCCTCCCAAAACTGAAGCCAAAGCAAAGGTGTTAAAGGCCAAGAAGGCAGGACTGATGGGCATCCACAGCCACAAAAAAGAAGATCCGCACATCACCTAGGACACTGAGACTAAAAAGGCAGCCCAAAGACCTTGGAAGAGTGCCCCCAGGAGAAACAAGCTTGACCACTATGCCATCATCAAGTTTTCCCTGAGTGAGCCATGATGAAGATAGAAAATAACAACACACTGTTGTTCACTGTGGATGTCCAACAAGCACTAAGTTAAACAAGCTGTAAAGAAGCTCTATGACATTGATTAGACTAAGGTCAACCATTTGACTAGGCCTGATGCAGAGAACAAGGCCTATGTGTGACTTGCTCCTGACTATGATACTTTGGATGTTGCCAATAAAATTTGGATCATCTAACGGAATCCAGCTAAATCTAAATACAATTTTTTCTCATAAAAAGAAAGATAGTCCAGGGTTCAGAGCTATTGTATATAGGGTTGTTGTGAACCACAGGAAACTAAACAGCACATAACAACAACAGGTTGGTAATGTAGCTATCTCTCAAATTTCTTGGCTAGACAAATGAACACATCAAGGGCTGCATCTATTTGTTGATATACCTTAATTGGCATTCCATCAATTTCTGGTGATTTCTTTTTCTGCTAGTACATCCAGAGCAGCTTAGACATCTTCTTTCAGTACCACTGGTTCTTTATGTTATCTCCTGAAATAGGTGAACACTGACCATTTCTTTTCAGTGCAGTAACTGTATTCCCTCCATCTATTTCGATAGCCCCTTAAAATTGTTTAGTACTGCAATTCAAGGCCTGAATTAAAAAAGTGTTCTTATATGCCCTTGTAAGGTTCCTAATTCTTCTGTTTGTAATGACAACCTAATTTTGCTGGACTTTCTTAGATTTGCCACTGGCCATGCTGGTGATTTGATAGTCTCATGTTCTGGGAAAGTAACATTAGGAATTCAAAACGACCCTGAACTTATGTCAAGGCTTAAAACTGAATTAAGGTTCCAAGTGTATGCTACAGACTTTTGCAAACCAAACGCTTTTAGATTTTAGGCTCTAATGCACTAGGGAGCAAGGTGAGTGGGAGTTGAGTTTCTCTAGTTCTAGCAGATCTTTAAAATAGTTCAGGCAAAGGGATCTCATAAGCAGTGGGCTGAGAATCAGTATGAGTAATATTTGACTAATAAAATCTTAAATAAAATATAGTAAGATGAGACAAAAGATTCTTTTGACTTTTATCTGAAGGTTTTAACTTCTACTCATAGCCCTTTGTTTATAAAACAAACAGTAATAAACTACTAAAAAATTAAAAATTTTTCAAAAGAAAGAGGAGTCTTCTCTGACTTTTGACCAAAAATTCTCCCAAAACACTTAGAGACATTCACAATAATCTTAAAGGTAATCAAACTCATTATCTTCTCTATGGAGTCTAGGACATCCTCCAACTCCCATCTTTTACTCTTCTTAAAAACAAACAAAAAGGCTCCGTTCCCTGCTCCTCTTATACTTTTAAAATTCCCCCCCTTTTTTATTATTAATTTTAATGAAAATTTGCAGAGACTTTGGATTTCCATTCACTCATTGTTGCACTGTTCCATTTTATATGTGATTTTTTTAGTGCACTAACCAGCATTGTAGTGTATTATCTTTTCACACCCGGAACTATGAATTTCCAGGGCTAAAACCTTGTCTTATTCCTTGTTACAGTTCCTATTCTTAAAATCCAGTACCACTGGAATGTAAAATGGTGCAACCACTATGGAAGGCTGTATGGCACTTTCTCAAAAAGTTGCAAATACCATTTGATCCAGCAATTCCACTACTGAGAATATATCCTAAAGAAACCATAACTGTGAAAACAACTCTGAGATATCATCTCACCCTAGTCAGAATAGCAAAATTTAACAGAACAAATGCTGGCGAGGTTGGGGAGAAACTGGAACCCTATTCACTGTTGGTGGGAGTGTACAATGGTGCAACCACTGTGGAAGGCGGTATGGCGCTTTTTCAAAAAATTGCAAACAGCACCACAACAAGATAAAGGTAAAGAATCCAATAGAAAAATGGCCACAGGATATGAACAGTCACTTCACCGAAGACGACATTCAGATGGCTAACAAGCACATGAAGAAATGCTCAAAATCCCTAGCCCCAAGAGAGATGCAAATTAAAACAACCATGAGATATCATCTCACCCCAGTCAAAATAGCAAAATTTAACAGAACAGCATGCAATAAATGCTGGCGAGGTTGTGGAGAAACTGGAACCCTTAGTCACAGTTGGTGGGAGTGTAAAATGGTGCAACCCCTGTGGAAAGCAGTATGGCGCTTTCTCAAAAAGTTGCAAATAGAGATTCCATTGGACCCAGCAATTCCACTACTGGGAATATACCCAGAAGAGACCATAACTGACACCCAAGCAGATATATGCACACCCATGTTTATTGCAGCTTTGTTCACAATAGCAAGGAGTTGGAAACAACCTAAGTGCCCATCAACAAACGAATGGCTTAGAGAAGCTGTGGTATATTTGCACAATGGAATACTATGCTGCATTAAAATACAAGGAACTCATGCAATATTACTCAAAATGGTTGACTCTGGAGAGCATTATGCTGAGTGAAATGTCCCAGTCACAAAGGGACAAATATTGCATGGTGCCACTGTTGTAGAATGGGACTGTCCTTGGGGTTGGGGAGAGACTGAGTAAGATGGGTTCAAAAATGTATGCTGCTCTGAAACAGAGAAGGGAGAAAACTGTTTAAAAGAGATATGTGATTAGGTATTTCAGTCATGACAGAGGAGTCTAGAGCGATGGCTACATGGTGGAATGGACCTGGGGGAAGGTTTGTAAAATAATGAAAGAATCTTTTCTTTTACTTTTCCAAGAGGGTAATGTCTGGTGGGGGGGAGCCTTGGGAGGGGACAAATCTACAACAATGAATGAATGGAAATCCAAAGCCTCTGTAAATTTTCACGGAAATTAATAACAAATTTAAATTTAAAAAAAGAATTAAGTTAGAGTAAGGATGGCAATGGAACCACCTTACCTCTGTAACTTGATTTGTGCCACTATTAGAACCTCTACTCAGAATATTATTGCTTTTCAATTTTTGACTCATGCACTTTTAACTTGTTAGTTAAATTTGTATCTTCTAGGCTGCAACACTTCCATGATACATCTTCAAGGATAAGAACATGTATGGCTAAGCACAACTGATAACAGTGCATCTAAATTCCAAAATCAATCTCCATAATAGTCTATGTGTTTCCTACTGCCAAGGGGGCCCTTTGGAGTAGTGAGAGAAGACCTTCACCCTGAAACCCACAGCGTCCCTTTTCAGCAGGAAGTAGCTAAGAGAATACGCCATCCCCTTTTCCTTATGAATCAGGGTGAAGTATCTCTCAGGGAGGAGTGATAGGGAATGGCAAGGGACACACTGACAAAGGAGATTAATCAGAACTGGCTTTGACAAGCACTGTGGCAATTGGACAATTAAAACAGACATGGGGGGGAAGAAGAACGAACTGGGGATGAGGGTGGAGAAAACAGTGCAACAATGAATGAATGAAAACCCAAAATCTCTGTAAATGTTCATTAAAATGAATAAAATTTAATAATAATAAAAAAATAAAAATATTTAAAAAAACATTGCAAATAGAGATTCCATTGGACCCAGCAATTCCACTACTAGGAATATACCCCAAAGAGACCATAACTGACATCCAAGCAGACATATGCACTCCCATGTTTACTGAGGTTTTGTTCACAATAGCAAGGAGGTGGAAACAACCTAAGTGCCCATCAACAAAAGATGGACAGAGAAGCTGTGGCATATTCACACAATGGAATACTACGCTGAATGGAAAACCAAGGAATTCATGCAATATTATTCAAAAGGACAAATACTGCATGGTGCCACTGTTGTAAAACAGAACTGACATCGGGGTTGGGAGGAGACTGAGAAAGATGGGTTCAATAATGTATATTGCATTGAAACAGATTAAGGAAGGGAGAAAACTGTTTAGAAGGGATATGTGATTAGGTAATTTTGTCTTGACAGGAGTCCAGAGAGAAGGCTGCATAGTGGAGTGGACCTGGGGGAGGGTTTGTAAAACAATGGAAGAATTTTTCTTTTTCTTTTCCAAGAGGGTAGTGAACTAGGGGGGAGGGTTGGGAGGGGAAAAAAGGAGAAAAGTGCAACAATGAATGCATGGAAACCCAAAGTCTCTTCAAATTTTCATTGAAATGAATAATAACATAAAATAATTTAAACATTTTTTAAAAAGAAGCCATAAATGCCACCAAGCAGATATATGCACACCCATGTTTACTGAGACTTTGTTCACAATAGCAAAGAGTTGGAAACAACCCAAGTGCCCACCAACAAACGAATGGATAGAGCAACTCTGATATATTCACACAATGGAATACGATGCAGCAATGAAAAACAAGGAACTCATGAAATAGTATGCAAAATGGACGACTCTGGAGGACATTATGCTAAGTGAAGTATCTCAGTCACAAAAAACCAAATACTGCATAAGGCCACTGTTGTAAAACAAGACTGACATCAGGGTTGAGGGAAGACAGAAAAGGAGAGGTGGAATGATGTATACTGCATTGAAACTGATGAGGGAGAGAACTGTTTAGAAGGAGTATATGATTGGGTATTCTTGTCAATATAGAAATCCAGAATGAAGGCTGCATAGTGGAGTAGACTTGGGAGGAGGGGCTGCATAACAATGAAAGAGTTTTTCTTTTACTTTTCAAGGGGAAGAGTGAATTGGTGAGGAGGGGGTAGGCAGGGAGAAAAGTGCAACAATGAATGACTGGAAACCCTAAGTCTCTGTAAACTTTCATTAAAATTAATAATAATAATAATAACAACAACAACAATAATAATAAATCCAGCACTACTGAAAGTCTTGCTGAATGAACACAAAAAGCAACTAAAGATGACAGAATAGGTAGTGATCTTTGAGAAATTGTTTTATCAATATCTTCCTAACTTTTATACCTTTAGTTCTGCCTGTAAGTGTCTCTTTAAGAATTTTTCCATCAGGCAATAAACAGTTTATAATAAACAGTAGGTAGACTATGGTCTCCTGAAGGCTAGAAAAGGAATCTAATTACTTTGGCCTGCAAAAGCTTCCAATGAATGATAGTGAAAAATAAAAAATAAACTATGAAATATGGAGAAAAACAAATAGTTCGAAGCATATAAGGTAGTAAAAACCTTTTAAAAACTGTTATTCAGATTCCAAGAGGTAGGAAAATTCTTCTGCGAAAGACCTATTTATATTGAGACTGCAAAGATGTCACTTTGACAACTCAGATGTGCCTGAGCCAAACTCTGGTATTTTCAATTGCCTCACATGCATGCAAAAGCCATACAATGAAAAACGATCAAAGAACTGATGCATCTGAATTATGCTGCCTGTGAAGAATATACCACAAAATGACAGAGGAACAAATCTTTCTTGAGAGGAATGCAGCCAGAATGTTCGCCTTAGATAAGATAGTGAAACTATGTCTTAAGCAACTGTAATTTGGACATATTATCAAAAGGGATCAGTCCCACTGTTGTAGAATGGGACTGTCCTTGGGGTTGGGGAGAGACTGAGTAAGATGGGTTCAATAATGTATACTGCACTGAAACAGAGG
>NW_006399799.1:40500-56289 GCF_000299155.1 Elephantulus edwardii | reverse complement strand
TTTATGAAAATTAATAAAATATAATTATAGAAAAAAAAAAACAACAAAAGGGATCAGTCCCTAAAGAAGAATGTTTGGTAAAGTGGAGGGTCAGCTAAAAAGAAGAAAACCCTCAATCAGATGCATTGCTACTGTGGCTGCAACACTGGACTGAAATATAGCAACACCTGCAAGGCTAGTTAGTGCAGGACTTGGCAGTGTTTCTGCCTGTTCTACTCTAAATGCTGATGTAACATGGGGAAAAGCAAATTCAAATATGAAACTAATAATTATGAAGCAGTACTGGGTCATCTACTTAAGTTTTTCTGACAAACATATCTCTCACAAGTGTAGATGTGGGTTATATCCCTCAACCAAAAGGAAGGCACTCTCATGAGTCTTGAACCTCTCTAGAACACTGGCTAGCTGAAGGGGTTATATAACTAGGAAATACCTTAAAGTGATATTCTCTGTGTAAGGAAGTTATCTTTCCTATCAATTTTAGGAAACTTCTAAAAGAAATAATCTTTCAGCTGAAGATGTATTATACTAGAAAGAAAGAGTCTGCTATCTTTTACATGACATTCTTTAGTTATCATGTTATGTTACCTTTTTTTTTTTTAATGTTATGTTACCTTGGTTAGACTCCACAGGGTCTTCTATATGAGCAATAACATTCCTGAGATAAATTTGCTTCTGTTGCTCTAGCTCGGACTGTGAAAACGTTGGAACGTTAGTCCTTGAACAAAGCAAATGAGAAGAAAAATGTCCATTAGAACCATGTGAACAGAGCTTCACAGAAAGAAGTCAAACTCTGCTATTAGAGCAATTAACTTTCAGAGAAAAATTTTCTTTTAAAGCCACTGACATGTAACATGAAGCTGAAATCAAATATGGAGTTGAGAGAAAGAGAAAAAATAGCTATAACTTCCTAGAAGCCAGGTATAAAAAGTGAAGACTGTCTATTCCCTAGAGAATAGAAGGCATTAGTTGGGCAATTCAAGCTTAACCAGGAAATGACAACCTTCACAAAGCTAGAGACAAGTTAATGAGATAAAGATCGAAAAAGACCAGTTATTTGTGGTAATTATGGCAGTAAGAGCAATTTCTGGCCTTTGTTCATACTGTCATTTCACTATGCTAAAGAGTCAATAAGTGAGAAAATAAAGAGAGTAAATTTGTTATTACTTCAAGTAGTTTGATTTGTTGTTCTTTTGGTATAGTTTCCACTGTAAACAATTAACAAAATTTCTCTAAATTGTGTAAAAAATTACTAAAAAACCCACTTTGATTGGGATTTTCAAAGGATTTTAGCCACATTTGTATTACTTTATTTTAAAACATTTGTAGTATTGAAAACTTTGATAAACAGAATATAGAAACTGGGTAACCAATATTTAAAAATAAAAAAACTTCTGAGGTAATTGGACACAACCTAAAAGCAGCCTTCCTAAAAGCAATTAAAAATACCCATGCAGAGATACTGCCATCTCCTGGCAACAAGAGAACAGATCAGAAAGGGGACTCAAATCTGCAACCCCTACTAGAATTTCCCCAAGGACAGCTGTATGTATGTTGTAAGGATGAAATGATGTTCTACCCAGTTACAGCCCAAGTTCTTTTGGTTAAAATTATTCTAACCTATTATGTCTGTGACTAGACTTTCTCATGCTGAAGAAAATTCACATTTATACACTTTTCACTAATATGTCTTTTTTCCCCCCAAATAATTCCATGAAGCAAAAGAGTACTAATCATTAGTGTCATTTTATCAATGAAAAAACAGAGGTCAGAGATTATTCGACTTGCCCAAGGTCACACAGCTAGTTATTCAGAATGCTAAGACTTCAAGATTTTAGAGTCTTCACGAAAAGGAAACTAGGGACAGAAGGTAAAAAAAAAAAATTCCAACAATCAAAGAACAAAAAATAAAAAACTGAATAGAATCAACACAAATGAGAATATTTAATTATATTTTTATGTTACCTTGATTTGTTTTGCAGAAAAGGAATGACTTTTCCTAGTCTTCTTTCTTGGACTTCGATCTTCCCAGAATCCTTGTTAGGAACATCCTCCTTTTATTTTCAAAGCAGAAAGATGGCTTTCAGTATATTAATTGGTAAAAATCATCAATAGTTATAGATATATTCTTGAACTAAAGGTTATGGACACATATCCTTGAACACTGTATACTACACATAATGGTGGATGCTCTGACAAAGTGGCTATCACCTTAAAAAAACAATCTTCAAGCACAGGGATTATCATACACGTTTGACAGCCAAGGTATCAAGCCCAAACTATCCAACATTTTTCCAAGTCTTCAGTTACTGAGAACTAGTGCAATTAACTACTACAACATGGCAACCAAAATTTGAGACCAAATATTAAGGAAACGTAGTAATTACTCACTAAATGGTATTTTAATATTATGTACCAGATACATAATAATGAGTACAATATTTTATTTATAGCTAAGGAGAGGAAGAGAGAGGCTAAATAATTTTCACAGGGTCACACTGCTAATTAAAATTTCCACCTCAACTCATCTTGCCATACTGTATCTAAATGAAAAGAAATTTTTCTCTTCCCTTTGAAAAAATGCACTTACTTTGCTGGAAACAACAGGAAATTTCATTTCACTATTTGATTTATGCAATCCACCGTTTGTCCAGGATGACTCTGCATTAGGATTCTCTGAATGGTCCAAGACCTGAGAGAATAGAGGTGTAGTCTCCTTACTGTCAGATGTATTTCTAGCAGAGGCAGTTTCTTCAAAGTTATTATTTGAAGGAGAAGAGAATGTGGGCCCATCCCAGGCAGAGTTAGCAGGATTGATTCTTTCAGATTCAGTGCAAATCATGTTCTCATCTGAGCTAAAACCATCTTCTCTCAATTCTTCCCCAAGGGAGGAAGGTTTTTTGTTATCTCTGGGTGAGTCAATTTTGTCGTTATCAAGCACAGGATCACAAACTGTTGGATCAAATGGTGCAACAACAGTTATTTTTATGACATTCTTTTCTAGTGCAAAGCTTCTGTTTAATGGTTTAGTAGGATTTGGTCCATGACTAACTGATGTATCTGGCTGAGGTAGTTTGAAGAGGCCAGAGGTCTCAGCTATTGGTTCCAAACTATACAATGAATTTTTCTCTTGGGGAGCATGAAGCAGATTTTGACCCTCCTTCTCTACCTTCTCAACATGCCCAATGTTATCTTTAAGCAATCTGTCTCCCCTAGAAAAGGGTTCATTTGGTAGGTCATCATCCTTCAATAGCTCCTGAATCTCTTCCTCCGTGCAACTGAAATGGCCATCATCTTCCTCTCCATCAGATAGTTCCAGCAACGAGTCATCCAATTCATCCTCATCTAAGGAGCCCCAAGAAAAGGTACCAGAAGGCTGTTCAGAGAACACCAGTGAGCACGTCATATCTGGAGAAAAAAAGAGGCAGTTTCACTAAGAACAGGAAAGACATTTATACCAACTCCAACCTATTCTATAAAGGGTGGTATCCAAATAATTAAAATCTTTTGTGCTGTGACTTATCAACTGAAAAAAACAACTCATTACTGATGAGGTGGAGTAGAACTAACCCTCCAGTGGGTTTTCAGAGGCTGTAAATTACAGCAGAGGAGACTGCCCATCTTTGTCCCTCAGAGTAGTTGTTGCATTCGAATCACTTTCCCTTGGATTGTCAGCAAAATACTGAACTACTAGGCTACTCCTAAGCACTGTGACTTAACAGTTTAAGAAATAATTTTAAGATATTTTATCTGACCAAAATTTATGCGACACTTAATGCACATAAACATATAAATAACAGAAGGATGTACAAAAACAATGTAAATCTGTCCATTGCCATGAAAATAGTAAAGTTATATGCCATATAACTGCTTTAAAACATAATGAACTAGATCTAAATATACTAGTATGGAATTAATATCCACGATACAGAAGTAAAACAAGTATATAAAATGCTCAGATTTTCACAATTTGTATTAAAACAAAAACCCAACATGTATTACTTTTGAAATAAAATAAAAAAAAGTAAGCTTTAAGAGTACAAAAGGATAAAGAACTGTCTTCCATACTGTGTGGATCTGCTGGAGCAATCTCTGCCTTTGCCACGAGACCAAATGGAAAAAAGTTTCAGCGCCTGCTAGCTATTCCTTTCAGGAGACTTGTCAAAATGATTGACTCCCACCTTCCTGCAAGCACAAAGAAAATTAGCGGATCTTTTCATCACTTTCAACTCTGTTAATTACAAAGTCAATTGTATTGTGCTTTACGGCACTCCATCTATTAATTTTGATCTTGATTTTTTTTTAATACCAGAAAGTTAGATTTTGAGTCAAGAATGCCAAAGAAAAATCTTTAGAGAAAAAAAATTATGCAACTAAGGACCTAGTTTTGTTCCTCAACAATTCTGTACTTTCTCAACAGTACTATTTGTTTTAGTAGACTACTTGAGAGTACAAATACCAGGGTTGTAGTCCTGTCCTGCCACTAATCAGCTCTAAGTTAGTTAAGCCACTTAATCACTTCTACATCAGTTTCCTAATTTATAATAAAAGGATTGAGAAGGTAGACTAGACAATGTCTAAAAGTGCACCAAAATAGAAAGGGGGGGAAAAAAAAAATCAGTCACAAACACACATCACTTTCAGTCTGAACAAAACCCAATGATTATTATAACTTGCAAGGGGAATGAAGGAACTTTAGTGTCATTCTGTTTAGAAAATGACAAAAAAATATTTTTTTTACAAAAAATATTCTTAAACAATTAGAATAATCTAATTAATAATTAGAAAAATTCCCTGTAGTCTTTTAAGTATATTTCCACCTACAACCCTTTAATTTTGTACCCTCTATTTTAGCTTTAGGCCATGAACTCCTATGTATTCTTTTAAGCTACTATTATCACATACTGAGCTAGATAATGTCTTTTTTTTAAAAGATATTATGTCTTTATACAGTTTCCAAAAAAATAAAGATATGCTTCTCATACTCAAGAGACCGTAAATTTTTCTAGGAGAATATTAAAAGTTAAACACCAACATGAGACTATAAAATGCACAATAAGTACTAGAGAAAGAAAAAGGGAAGGGATTATACGATTTTTATAATTAGAAGGGACCTTAAAATTAAACTTATCAATGAAACCAAGTTTTCTGTTCTATTTAAAGTTAAAACTGCAAAGAAATTTTATTTTACCAGTATCCCAGCAACTGTTAAGACAGTTCAGTCACAGACAGAAACAAATGTCTTTTTGAAGAAAGAGTAATTTTTCTGTTCAGTGTGAGTTATTTCATAGAGTGGAATTACTTAGGCAGATTTCCAAAATAAATTTTCTTCTATTAGGAGCCCCGCACGCAGCCTGAGTGTACTCTTCTGGCCATTTTGAAAATGATCTTTCAGGATTCTGCTTGCAGAGGAAGATGAAAGATAGTCGACCCAAATCTTGTGTGGATCTTGCTGCCTCAAGGCCTGCCTTGAGCTAACTTTGGTTTGAGTCCCTGTTATACTGCCTTTTTTACTTTTTAAACCTTGAGCGGGTCTGTTCGCCCCTCTGGAAGCCCCTTCTCCATTTGTGGAATGGCAAAGTATTAACATCTATTTTGAGTTACAATTAGAACACTTGGCAGAGAGAAAGGGGGCAAGGATGTTGGCACTAAAGCCAAAAGTGCTGTCCCTGGCCAGTCTCCAGTAGGGCGCAAGAGCTTTGGGGAGTGGGGGGAGCTGTCCGGTGTGTATAAGAACTTTATCTAAGCCCTTTTCTTTATAACTCACAAGTATGTTCTCTCTGGATTTGCTCCCTTTCCTATAAGTAACCTGAACCCAGTTCCAGAAACAAAAAGGAATTATAAATGCCAGTTAAGGAAGCAAAGGTGGCTGGAGTCTCTAAGTTCAGCCAGTCACTCCCACAGGATGGACTCATGCACACACCTTGCAGTCATGAAAATATCATCTAATGGAACAAGAAGGTCTGCAGCTTCAACTCAAGACCATCAGGAAAACATTAAAAAGTGGGCATCCCTTCCCTTTCATCTCAATGCCTCTAGTCTGTGCTCCTATTCCCAAATGGGAAACCCACAAATAAAAGACAATCTTTTTGTGTTTAAAAAAAAATCACCATTGGACTATGCCCACCATTATTATTCTATCTTTTCCAGTCTCCACCAGTTCTTACTCATTTCCTTTACCTATTCCCTCCATCCACCAAATTGTGCAACCCTGTGATTTCATCCCTACCCATCCTAACCCTGCTGCTCCCACCCCTTACTCCCTCGGATCCCCATACAGGTTTCTTACAATTAAAATCAATCAATCAATCTGTGATTGTCAAGCATTAATATCACAGGCATTAGACTTTGTTGTTGTTACGTGCTGTCAACAGCTCTAAACCCAGCTCTATCCCTTGCCAATCTTATTGTCTCTGACATGCCTATCCCCATTACCCCAGTGATGTAATCAATCCATCTTATAGGGGTCTTCCTCTCCCACCCTGTCCCTCCACCCTCCCAACCATGATGTCCTTCTCAGCCAACATTTCTTGTAAAGCCTTTTCAGGCCAACATTCTACTAATAGACCTCCCAGAAGGTCTAGTCCAAAAACTTATTTGCCAAACAGTAAGTTCAATAGATTTTTTTCACTCTTGGGAAAATAAGTTCCAAGTCGTTAACTTATTTATATAGGTAAACACAACTAAGAAGCTTTGAACAAAGATTTAAATTCAGGTCTGATTCCAAAAGCAATGTGTTTTCTACTCCACTGGTGGTTGACTTCCCAAGGTTGGACGGCAAATGGCAGAGCTAGAATCCAAAGTCCATCCTCCTAAATTCAATACTACTTCTAACATACTAAATAAAAATATGATGACTTTTGATGCCTTGCGCGTGTGCAGGGGAACTTAAGCCCCCTAACTATAATGCATGGAAGATTATTATTAGCCACTCAGTTGAAACTGAAGATGATGAACTATATTCATCCATTGGACTAGTATCTTTTACAACCACTATAATCACCAACTTCTAGACCACATAACATCCAGAAGAACAGTGCTAAGTCTCCTGAGAAGCTCTCACAGAATGTTTCATTAAGTCTGGAAACGTCAAGTTTTTCAGAACGTCTTATTAAAAATAATAAAATAAATTTACACTTACACGAAAGATATAAAATGACAATGCAAAATAAAGCTGACTGGTTAGTACAACAATTGAGCTCATTATTTACTTACATTTTTTGTTTGGTATGTTAATAAAATATTTTTTAAATAGTAAAGTAGTTCCAATAAGAAAGCAGACCATATAGATAGCACCCTTGACACTCTTGAGTTAAAACATTAGAAAACAAAGATTGCACAAGTAGATGATAATCCTTGAGTAAGGGCTTCAAATGGAATCATAAATAAGTATTTAAATACTAAAAGAATAAACTGAATGAAAACATCAAGTAAGATTGAGCAGTGAATGCAAATAAATGACAGAGCAGCCATTCTTTTTTTTTTAATTTATTATTATGTGTGTGTGTGTGTGTGTGTGTGTGTGTGTACCATCAAATCAGATCTGACTGGTACAGGAGGAGATTGTTCCTCCTTCTCCAGCAGAGCATCTGGTGGATTTGAACCGTGCACCTCTGGTATTGCAGTACACATTCTTGCCACCAGAGCTCGCCAAGAGCAGCTATTCTGAACTATTAAAGCAGCTTTCTGAGCAGCACAAGAACCTGAGCTACACTACTAGAAGATGAGAAATAAGAGGTGAAATAAACCATCCCAACTGAAGTCACTTTAGAACAACCAGTTTTAAATGACTGGTTGTCAAAACATGACTGAAGCCAAAACAGATAAGAAATATCCAGCTGGGCCCTTTCTATACTGCCAAAATACAGAAATGTAAGCTGTGTAAATGGTTGTGGGTTTTAGCCACGGACATTTTGTGACGCTCTGCTAAATAGTAAAAAGCGGATACAAGCCAACACATTAACATATTTCAATACCCATTTGTCTTCGAAAGTTCCCTAGAAAGTTATGCTGTTTAATGTTAGGAGTTTTGAAATACTGACTCAATGACAATAAAAAATATTTAGGCTAGGTATTAACTTTCTATTGGACTGAGGAAAAAACCCACAATAATAGATAATGGTGATGGAGTGAATGTCACTCAACTGGATACTTAAAAATAGTTATGATACAGATGTTTGTAAAATATGTAATTTTCTTTTAAAAAATTTTATTATTTTGTGTGTGTGTGTGTGTACCATCAAATAGGATCTGACTAGTACAAGAGGAGATTGTCCCTCCTCCAGCAGAGCATCTGGTAGATTCGAACTGCATACCTCTGCGATTACAGTGCAGCTTCTTGCCACTAGGCCATCAGAACTCCCTAAAATATGTAATTTTCATAGAAATGTTTTATGATATTTTTATTTTGTATTCATGATTTTTTTAAAATAAAAAAAAATTAAGTCTGTGGGATGACATTAAGTCCCCTATACCAGGACTATGAAGTATCGATTTCATAGAGTTGTTGCAATTATGAAATAAGATCATGAGCATAACAAATGTAGCATTTTATGTGCTAAATAAGTGATGAAGCAGTCTGGTAACTGAGGGGCTGAATTCCACCAGTCACCCCTCAACAGAAAGATGTGATTTTTTAAAAGATTCACAGCCCTGGAAACACTACGGGGCAGTTCTACTATATCCAATAGGGTCACTATGAGTCAGAATTGACTCAATGGTAGTGGGTTTCAGTGGGTAATTATTATTTCATTGCACGCTCATCACTTCCCAACTCTAAAAGTATATGAAAGAGAAGCACAGGAATGGGAGGAGGGGAGAGCGCTATAAAGTGGTAGGAAACGTCTCTCAGCACCTGCTTTTTTAGAAACTATCCAGTATGAACTATTTATTCTCTTTAACTTTAACCCTGAGCTCAACTACAATGTCACTAAAGACCAAACTAGATGAATATCTGAAACAGGCTAACTTTGCAAATTAATGGCTACTAAAAGGCACTTGCTGGAAGCAGGAGCGGCATCCACTTTTGAAATGGCTTGCTTCCGGAAACTCTATGTACGAACAGTGCTCAGGCTGTTCGTTCATAGGGTCGCTATGAGTCGGCGAAGGCATCAAACAACAACCAAAAAAAGCACTTGACTACAATTCAGAGACCTCACCCATTTCCTTGAAAAATCTGAAGTTGCCTGAGAAAAGAAATTCACTATTCACTGTAAAGGGCCCTCTGGTGACATAGTCCTTAAGGACTTAAACTGTTAACCCAAATGTTGTGCCTCTCTAGTGGTTCAAATCCACCCGCAGTTGAGTTATAATGAGCATATTCGTCCAGAACCATCCCTGGAAATCCAATAAAGTGTCAGCTAGGACTTGGTTCCAACTAGATTATGAGAGATTCACTGCTAACAGGCACAGGAATTGTAACAATGGCTAAAATCCTATGATAGAGAGAATGGATGGCAGAGGACCAGTATTTTGTTCTGTTGGACATAGATAGCATCACTATGAAACAAAGCAGTGGCTACCAACAACTTCAGAGTATCATGAAAATTAAATGCTAGAAGTTTATAAAAACATGTGCAAAGGGAGGGATAAAACACTATTGAACTTCACAAGGCAGCCTTGATACTTGTACCCGCCATTCCACCTGCACTTTGTGGCATTTGCTTTGTTGCCACCATTTAAAATAAGAAGACTCCTACATTTTAAGAAAAGAGTATTTTCTCTTCTTCTAATTCCTCTCCTCCCCATCTTTTTGGTGACCCTATTCTGTCCTTCCACATCTCTCTACCTGTCCACCCCCTTCTTCATACTTCAGTTTACCACCTCCTCGCTGTTCTGTAACCTCCTGGTTGCCAACCTCAGAAACTAGTTCCCTTTCTATCTTTATCTTACCTCAGAGAACCTATGCCTTAGAGCACAAAGCCTTATTTTCTTCAGGCCACTAAAAGTACAACCACCAAATACCACCTTTCCAATTTCTAAAACCCCTACCATGCAGCAGGGCTTGCCTTGACAGTGCCCATCAAGGGCATAGATTCTTTGCATTGGACAAAACTTCCTCTTTGATTCCCAATCTTTCTCGTAAGCTAAATGTGTAGTCAATTAACAGTAACAAATGTGAAACACACAGTAACTTGGGGCACAGCACAAAAGGAACTCAAGGTCACCCTACAATCTGGTTCTAATAGTAAAAAAAAACAAAGTGAACAGAAAACATCTATATGGATTAAGCGACTTCCTTTGAGGTAACGGAGGACGGAAAACCCACTCAGGAAAGGAAATTTCTGCTTTAGGTAACATTTCAGGGGAGCCTCAATTATGCTCCCAAATAGTCATGGGGGCCAAGTGTTACTGATTTGGGATTTTTTCTGCCCCTCATCAAGACGTCACTTTATTGTTGTTAGGTGCCCTCGAGTTATGATGCACAGCGACCCTATGAACAAGTCGGAACTAAGAATCTGCAAAAGTTTGTGTGGGTTTCTTTTTTACCAAACATATCGTAAAAAAAAAAAAATTATGAAGACTGGTGTGCCACACTTGGCGCCTCCAAGACGCGGGAGGTGAGGCTGGGCTGGCCAGTTCAGTCACGTCTTCGGTCCCGTCCAGCGGCTCCCTCCCACCCGTGGAAGAACCGCTGAAGGAGGCCTAGAAGTGTTCGAGGGGCAGGCTGAACGCAGAAGGCGCGCACGCCGCCGTGGCTCCCCTTCCGACTCCCGGTGACCCTCCACCACGGCTGCCTAGACTATCCCCCCACGCCCGGGGTGGCGGGCGGATTTGAACTACCGATCTTTTAAGTCGTTCGGTCCCGCGCCATTAGAGCTCTTTTAAGGAGACGGGAGGCCTCAAGTCCTCCCGGTGGGCTCCGGCGGACGCGCCGCGGCGTCAGGCCGTCGTACTTCCCGCTCAGAGACCAAAACTCCCGCCACCGCGAGCGCGGGGCACACACGCGAGGCTTCCGCCTCTCCCACCCACCGCAGGGCAAAGCCAGCACGTCGCGAGGCTACAGAGGGGTATCCCCCTTCTCCCAGAAGGCCCCTGCCCCCCACCCCGCCTGGAGCACGACCCCCGTTCTGTGGGGGACGCGGAGGGGAGGGGGGCGGGGCAGCGTCTCCCTCCCCCACAGGCGAGGCGCCGCGGAAAGACCGAGATCTTCTCGCTAGCAACACCCTTCCCCCCCCCCCCCCCGAGGGTGGCCGGGGGTAGAGGCATCCCCCTCCCACCTACATATCCATGCCTCTCACCCTCGGGGGCAGGGAGCACGTATAGCACTCCTAGCCGCTTAGGAAACCAGACCTTTTCCTCGGCAAGGTGAGGGGCACCTAACAACCTCCGTCGTGGAGGTGGGGCGGAACAGTTTTCTTCGCCCCCTCCCCCCTTCCCCCGCCGCCATCACCTCAGGAACCAGAAAAGAGCCCTTCTCTTGGCAAAGCGAACGCCACCCAACCTGCCGACCGGGCGGACGGCACACGCCCTTATGAAGCAACAGGCGCCCCAAACCTCCTCCCAGCTGGGGAACACAGACCCCGCGTCCCTCCCGCTCTTCACCTCAAGAAGCCGGGCCGAAGCCTAGGCTGGCGAACGACTGGGTCTCTCACTCCGCCCCCTGCGCCATTTTATCGACCCCTCCCCGACCTCCCCACCCTGAGGCGCCTGGGCAACGCCGGAGCAAGACAGTGAAGATTGGCAGGAAACTGCTCCGCCTTTAAGAGAGTGGCGGCCCGCACTTGCCCTGCGCAGGCGCCGTAACCCCGCCCCGGTACCGCCCACCTTGACGATTGGCCCCACCCATTCACGTCCCATCGACCCGCTCGGCTTTGCGGTGCTCTTGACTCCTAGCCACTGCTGTGCAGAGAGTGGCCCAGACATAGCAAGCCGAGCAACGATCTCATCTGATGCAACCTGCCTAGATCCGCGTGACGATTCCTGACCCACCGCGGCCACCAAGGAAGACAGAGGCTGTGGAACCATGGGGGACGCTCCGAGCCCTGAGGAGAAGCTGCATCTTATCACCCGGAACTTACAGGTCAAGCATCGGGGTTGGAACTACGCCGATGGGGGCTGGGAACCCTAGGTCCTATGATTCCGAGACCTACAACAGGGTCGTAAGTGTGTGGGGCTGGGAACTTTGAAAGAGCCTGTCAGTCTGTCACTCAACCAGGCATTCCTAGGTGTCACACAAATCAGAACGGACTCACCTATTTGCAGGTTACCTTGTGTTGGAGTCAGATTTTGAGTTCAAGACCCCAGTCCGCCCACCGAATCATGTGTCAGGCGGGGTACTAGGTACTGTGTGTATATATATCTTGCCTTCCTAGAGTTTGCCTGGAGTAGCGCAAACGTTTAAAAATGCTCCACATCCATACTGGAATCAAGTACTAGAAGGAATTAGAGAGTTTTAAAAGCAAGTAAGAAGTGTAGGTTGGAGCGAGGCAAGGACATTTTCTTGAAGCAGTGACCTCTGAACTCCACCCTACAGGATGCCGATCATCCCTTCATTACAAAGATTTTTCAGCATTTCTCTTGGTGCCAGAACTGCTTGAATGGGAGTTAATCGGGGGGGGGGGGGGGCGAAAGAGCATCGCAGGTAGGAAAAGGAACAATAGTGCCAGACCAAAAGAGGAAAAAGAACATATGGATAAGAGAACTAATTTGCCTGAGCAAAATGGCAGATTATAAATTATTTATTTATTGATCAGTCTCTCATTTATTTTAGACCTCTGACTGTTGCCACCTTCTTAGAGAAGTCTTTCTGAACATTTTCAATAGTAAATCAGCAATAGTGGACAGGAAACCAACATTTATATTATCTGGCTCTTATACCTTCTGACTTACTACAGATTTTATTTCTTTAGGATGGGGAGCTGGGAATAAATTTTGTAGGCTAGGATCTCTGTTTGCATAGTCCATAGGGGGTTGCCCAGCCTATCCAAAGGTGGCCTCTTTGGCAGTTGAAATTCAGGGCCTCCAAGAGAGAAAGATGGGCAATCCCCTCTTGGATTTATAGCCTCCAGAAACCCACTGGAGTCACTTTTGACCCAACAGCATTTAGTGAGTAATGTTTAAAACTGGTCTTTATCCTAAAACTCCACAGTTTATTGTCTTAATAGTTTATAACCTACGTAACCTAAAATTCATGTTTTTAAGGTGTTCAGTTTAGAGGTTTTCATTATATTCACAGGTTGTGCAACCATCACCACTATCTAATTACAGAACATTCTTAACACTTTTGAAAATCCTAAGCCCTTAGCAGTCACTCTCAATTTTCCTCACTTCATAGTGCTAAGGAAACATTAGTCTATTTTCTGTCTCTCGATTTTGCCTATTCTGTATATGTCTTTAAGTTGAGCCTTAGAATATATATCTTATCATGTCTGATACTTGCTCTTTGCATGTTTTCAAGGTTCACGCATGTTGTAACATATATCAGAAGTTAATTTTTAAAGCAGAATATTCTGTTTTATAAAGATGTCACTTTTCGTTTATCCATTCATCAGTTGATGGATGTTTGTGTTAGCAATAAAACTCCCTAGAACTATTGTTGTTATGTATCCTCATCATGTCTGACATACTTAAGCTGCAGTCACTTTGTAAAACTGTGCTGTTGAGGGCCTTCCCCTGTTTCGCTGACCCTCTCACCTTTCCAAGCCTTATGTCCCTTTCCAAAGATTAACCTTTCCTAGCCACATGCCCAAAGTATGTGAGATGAAACTTTATCATCCTTACTTCCAAGGAGCATTCTTGGTTTCACTTTCTCTAAGACATACCTTTTAGTTCTTTTGGGAGTTCATGAGATATTCAGCATTCTTCTCCAATGCCACAACTCAAAGATATCGAGTCTTCTCATTTTCTTACTCCTTGTCCAGCTCTCAGATGCACAGCCAGTAATCGGGAAGACTATGGCTTAAATCAGAATCTCCTTAGATTGACATCATTGCAGACTTTCCCAATGTTATGTATCCACAGATTGCCTGACTGCTAGTACAAAAGGTGTTACTATGGATCTAACCAAGATGAAATCATTGACAATTTCAGGCTTTTCTCCATGTATCATGATGTTACCCTTTGGCCCATCATGATATGGACTGAGCATTTTGTTTTCTTGATGTTGACATATAATCTATATTGAAGGCTACAGTCCTTGGTCCTCTGCAGCAAGTGCCTCAAGTCCTTTTCGGCAAGCAAGATTTTATCATCTACATAACACAGGTTATTGATGAGTCTTCTACCAATCGTGATGCCCTACTGTTCTTCATAAAGTCCAGCTTCTCAAATAATTTGCTCAGCATACAGATTGAGTAGGTATTGTGAAAGGATACAGCCCTGAGGTACACCTTTCCCCAATTCCAGACCGTACAGTGTTGCTTTACTGTGTTCAGACAGCAGCTTCTTGGCGTAGGTATAGGTTTCATAGAAGCATAACTAAATGTTCTGGAATTGCCATTCTTCTCAATGTTAGTCATAGTGTTGTGAACCACGTAGTTAAATCTCTTTGGATAGGCATTAAAACACACAAACAGACATTCTTCAGATATTCTATGCTTATAGCCAAAATCCATCTGACATCAGTAGTGATATCCCTGGTTCCACGGCCTCTTCTAAACCCAGTGAACTGGCAGTTCTCTCTCTATACACTGTTCTAACCATTTAGGCATGACCTTCGGGAATATTTTGAAGTAATTTCTACATTATATTAGATCACCTTTTGTGGGACTAGAAACAAATACAAATCTTATCCAGTCAGTTGGCCAGGTAGCTGGCCTCCAGATTTCCTGGCACAGACTGATAACACATCCAGGGTTGCATCTGCATTAGCTGGCCATGGGATAGTCAGTATTTTTTGCCAACACCACAATTCAAAGACATAAATTCTTTTTCTGGTATCTTTATTCATTTTCTGATGTTTCAATATAGAAACCAAATGTAAATACCAAATGTGCCTTAAATCAGGTGCCCTCTATGGGATATTGTGAATGCCCCCCAAAACTAATTCTGAGCCAAACTAAGTTAAAGCTGAATTGGGCTACAATAACGATCTCTATTTTTCATAAACTATTTTGTCTTTCTTGTGACACTGTCAAAGACATGAAGGGGCTTTTGGTATCAGGCATTTCCACTTGCCTTTTATTGTCATATGGTTTGGTTATTACCTAGCTAGTATGAGCCTGAGAACATATACTCACTCTAGCCCTGTATGACCACTCTCTTTACTGGAGGCCGTTGAGGAACCAAGGATGAACCCAGATTGTTCCCTCTGAATACAGCATTGTTCATTTCTCCTGTCCATAAGTTTCCCCTGAAGCAATACATTGATATCTTTTTTTCATTTTGACTCCTGGTCAGTTTTTCAGTGTTTCTGTGAACACTATACTGGGGGACTTTCCCTCTTGAATTTAAACTCGAAGTGGTGAGCCAGGCTGGGAGACTGAAGGACGCCAAGAAAGACCCACAGCTGAAAACCATATGGGGGAGATTGAGACTCAGCAGGGGTGGCTGGAATGGCCTTTGGCATCTATGCTATTTTCCTGTGTCTCAGTTCCTGGAAGGATGTGGACCATTGCCTGAGTATAGCATTGCTCCCCAAATGCCTGAAGATTTGTTAGAATGCAATGTCTTTCAGCTTGATTCCTGCTGAGTTTTTCAGTCTTTCTGTGAACATTTACATTGAGGGACTTTTTCTCCTGAATGTAAACCTCAAGATGCACCTTAGTCTTTATTTTTTTTTATTTTATTTTATTAATTTTAATGAACATTTACAGAGATTTTGGATTTCCATTCATTCATTGTTGCACT
>NW_006399799.1:31876-35860 GCF_000299155.1 Elephantulus edwardii | reverse complement strand
TGTTTTATAAAGATGTCACTTTTCGTTTATCCATTCATCAGTTGATGGATGTTTGTGTTAGCAATAAAACTCCCTAGAACTATTGTTGTTATGTACCATTGAGTTGGAACCAACTTAAACCTGACCCTCCTGTGTGGGTTTTCAGAGACCGGAATCTCGTGGGAGGAGATTTACCCATCTTTCTCTGGCGGAGGAGCTGGTGGGTTCAAACCATATACCTTTGAGTTGGCAGCGTAACTCTTTACCATTAAGTCAATAGAGCTCCCTCCCAATGAATTAGGCAAACATTTTTTTGCCTATCTTGGCAAAACCATCACTCGAAGACATACATTTTTAAAGCGTTTTACCAGCGGGCATACCAGCCTGCTAGGACACTTCCAATATCAAGGTAAGGTGAAAAGAAATTACTAAACGTTTTAAAAAGATTAATGGGTTAATCAAATTTAGGCCTTACGTAAAGATCTTTGGTCTTCTGATGCCATAGTCTGTAGGGAGTTGCACTGGTAATCCTCTGGAAGTTCAGCTTCACCATGGGCTCTGTAGGAGCAAGATGGGCAATCAGTCTCCTCCCATGCAATTTCCTGCCTCATGAAAACCCACTGGAGGGTAAGCTGTGGGTCATTTCAGTGAGTTTGTGATTGAGAGCTGTTCTTTGGCTCAAGAGGAAGCAAAAGTAGATACAGGAGACCTGTTATTAGGTTTTCACAGTGAGTTGTACTCTCATGGTGACTAGATTAGGGAGTAGTGGTGATGGCATAGTTGGCGGTGTGGATTATACTGCTAAGCGAAAAGTTGGCAGCTCAACTCGCTCAGCTGCTCTTCAGGAAAAAAGATAAAACAGTCTCTGTAGAGATTTACAGTCTTAGGAAGCTGGTAGAAAACACCTTTGGTTTGATGAAAAGACAAAAGAGAAGTAGAAGGACCTAAGAGCTGTTTTTGAGAAGCATAATTATGCAACGTGGTTGATGAGATTTAGATTTATTGTTGAATAATGAATGAGTTTTTTAACTACAAGTCCACTAGTAAAACTGTAAGTGAAAAGTGGTAGTTGACTCAGGTAGGGAAACAACCATGAGTTTAATATTTATGGCAGAATATCCTGTTACATAAATATGCCACTTTTATTTATCCAGTCATCATGGTTGATGGATGTTTGTGTTAGCAACAAAACTCCCTACCAACTGTTGTTGACCCTCCAGTGGATATTCAGAGGCAGTAAGTCTCACAGGAGGAGATGGCCCATCTTTCTCCCTCAGAGCAGCTTGCGGGTTAACTGGAGTGCTTTGGAAGTTACTAGCTATTTTGGTTATTTCAAAACTCAAAAATACCCTCATTGCCATCAAGTTGAAACCAACTCATAGCTGACCCTCTGTTGAGTTTCCCAGGCTGTCAGTCACACAGATTGTTCCATTTTTTCACCCTGAGCTGCTGATGGATTTGAACCACCAGCGCTTCCTCTGCTTTAAAGTGTTGCACACTAGGCCTGACAGAATAATTAGCTACTTAACCTAGGTCAACAGATAAAAAGGTCAGATCACCAATTTGGAGAGTCAATTTGCAGATTCTGGAAAAACTCCATACTAGTCTCCTAAGCTTCGCTTACCTATCCCCCTAGAAAAGTTCATTATTTATAAATAGAGTAGCATCTGGAATAGAAGCAGATTCACTGTAGAACAAATACTCATTACCATCGAGTCAGAGCCAAGTCATAGCTGATCCTTCAAAGGTTTTAAAGGCTGTAAATTCAGAAGAGTTTACTCATCTTTCTCCCAAAGAGTCACTGGTGAATTTGAACCAGCAGAGAGTCACTACCTTTGGGTTGGCAGCAAACAACTTCCTACTGACTATGCCACCCAAGCTCCCTGTAGAACACACTAGGACCCGTTTAATTTATACTATAACCCCACACCTACCTCAGCTAAAGAAAAAGAATTGTCTTCAGAACCATCTGAAATAAGAAGGTTTCCCTAACATTAGAGTTTTCTATTTGGACTTACAGGCCCCTAAACTCAGGGGACACTGATCACAGCATAAGAATTTGGGATTACAGAAACCCACAAAGCTTGAGATACAGGCTATCAGATCAAGGGATATATAGCAGGAGATAGGTGTTGAAGGGAGTAGGTGGAAGTAGAAGGGAATACTGGTGGAGCAAGGAAAGGTGTGGGTCAAGAGACTCTTGTCAAGGGCAGGGACAAAACTAAAACTACTGACTATTTCTACAATTGGGAAAGATCTTTCATCTGCATTGTTCTGTAAAATGCTTGTCTGTCAGATACTTTTCTAAATCTAAGCATTCAGATTAAGACAGACTAGGAAGAAGGATTTGCCATCCACTTCCGAAATAGCAGGCCTTCGAAAACCTTATGTACAATAGAACACACTTAGACTAGCAGATAGGGCAACAGCTGTGGAACTTTCAAGTATGGAAATACTAAGGAGGAGGAACAGTTGTAAGCAAACACTAGTGGTTGGAACATGGAATGTGAGAACTATGAATGTAGCAAAATTAAATACTGTTAAGGAAGAAATTGAAACGCATAAATATCGACATACTAGATACTGGTGAGATGAGATGGACTGCCATGGGACATTTTGAATCAGATGATCTATTATGCTAAAGATGAAAAGGTGAGGAAAAATGGGTTGCTTTCATAGTTAAAAAAGTCATTTTTAGATGTGTCTTGAAAGAAAATATTGTGAGTGACGGGATAATATCCATACACATACAAGGAACTCCAGTGAATACCACTATCATTCAAATATATGCACCAACAACCAGAACCAAAGAAAAGAAAATAGATGATTTCTACCAACTTTTGCAGTCTGAGATGGATCAAACATGCAATCAAGATGCATTAATATTGATGGGTGACGGGACTGCAAAAGTTGGGAACAGAGAAGGATCAGTAATTGGAAAGCATGGACTTGGTGACAGAAATAAAGCTGGAGATAGGATGATAGAATTTTGCATAATCAGCAATTTGTTGCAAATACCTTTTACAAGAAACAAGCTCAGGCTATACAACAGTAGCCAGGAAATTAAAAGACGAATTGCACTGGGAAAGTCTATGGTTAGAGACCTCTCTAAAGTGCTGAAGTGCAAAGATGTCAGTCTGGAGATTAAGGTGCGCCTGATACAGGCCATGGTCTTTGCAGTCACTTGCTATACTGGACAATGACTAGGGTTGATAGAAGGAGAATTAATGCCTTTGAGCTGTGGTGTTGGAGAAGAGTATTGAATATACCATGGACTGCTAAGAAAACAAACAGGTTTGTCCTGGAGAGGGTGAAGCCAGGCTGCTACTTGGAAGCAAGGATTCTGAAGCTTCATCTGACATACTTTGGATATATTGCAAGGAGGGACCAGTCTTTGGAGAGGGATGTCTGCTTGAGAGGGTGGAGAGACAGCAAAGGAGAGGAAGACCCCTCTATGAGATGGATTGATTCAGTGACTGGGGTAATGAGGGTAGGTGTGTTGGAGATGGTGAGATTGGCACAGGATAGGGAAGAGATTAGGGCTGTTGTACATAGGGCCACTATGAGTTGCAGGCGACTTGACGGCACATAACAACATTTAACAAAAGAATATTCCATAAAGCATTATGGTTGTTAGGTGCCATGAGTCAGCTGTGACTCAGCAGCAGATCTAACCTTGCCCTATCCTACACCATCCTTGTGCTCAAGTCCGTTCTTGTAGTTGCTGTGTCAATCCATCTCATTGAGGGTCTTCTCTGTTCAATTGACTTTCCATCTTTCCTAGCATGATCTCCTTTTCCAAGGACTGGCCCCTCTTGAGTATGTGCCCAAAGTATGTGAGCCTAAGTTTCATCATCCTTGCCTCTATGGAACACCTTGATTGCACTTCCTCCAAGATAGACTTGTTTAGGTATCCTCATCATGTCTGACATACTTAAGCTGCAGTCACTTTGTAAAACTGTGCTGTTGAGGGCCTTCCCCTGTTTCGCTGACCCTCTCACCTTT
>NW_006399799.1:27635-29237 GCF_000299155.1 Elephantulus edwardii | reverse complement strand
TTATAAATTCTAGATGTAAGTCCCTCATCTGAATGTCATTACCAAACACTTTTTCCCAATCTGTGGCTTCCCTTTTTCCCCTGTTGGAGAAGTTTTTGGATGTGCATAGTGATTTGGTTCTTAGAAGGTCCCATTCATCTATTTTATCTTCTCCTGGTTGTAGATGCACCTTAGTCTTTAAACTTACCCAGGATGATGTTTCTCTCCAAGGACTAGTTTCTCCTGAAAATGACACTAAGTTTCATCATCCTTGCCTCTAAGGAGCAATCTGGTTTTACTTCCTTCAAGACAGATTTGTTTGTTGTTTTAGCAGGCCATCAATTACTCTTCTCTAACACCACAATTCAAAAGCATCATTTTTTTCTTCTATCATTCTTTTTTTTCACTGTCCAGTTGAAAATATTATGGATTGAATCAGGTGCACCTTTGCCTTGAAACTGACATTTTTACTTTTTAGAATTTTGGATAAATCTTTGACAGCACATTTCCCCAGTGCAACAAATCTTTGATTTCTTAATTACTATTACCAGGGGTGTTGATTATGGATCCTTGTAAACTAAAATCATTGACAACTTCAGTCTATTATCCATCTGTCATGATGGTGGCTATTGATTCAGTGGTGAAGATTTTTATTTTCTTGATGTTGAGATGTAACCCATATTAAAGGCCATTTTGATCTTCTATGTGCTTCACAAGTCTTCAATTTTTACAGCCAAGGTGTGTCATTTGCATGATTCAGGTTGTTGGTGACTCTTCCTCCAAGCCTAATGTCGCATTTCATATAGTCCAGTTTGCTCAGCATCCAGAATGTATACATAGAGGAAAAGGATAGAACCTGATTTTAAACCGTGCTATATTATCTTGTTCTGTTTGTACAACAGCTTCTTGACCTAAATATAGGTGGTGCAGGAGTACAATTAAGTGTTCTGAGATTTTCATTCTTCTCAATGTTAGCCACACTTTTCAGCAATGTTTTACTTGCATATAATATTAATGATATTGTTTAATAATTCCCACATTCTTTTGGGTCATCTTTTTTACAAACAGGAACAAATATGGAACTTTTCCTGTCAGTTCTTGGCCAGGTAGCTTTCCTCCACATTTCTTGACAGAGACTGATTAGCATGTCCAGGATAGCATTGGTTTCCTGAAACACCTCAGTTGGCATCCCACTGATTCCTAGGGCCTTATATTTTTTGTCAATACCTTCAGTGCACCTTGGACTGTTTTCTTCAGTACTGTTGGTTCTCGATCATATGCGACTTCCTGAAATACTTCAGTGTCAACCAATTCTTTTTGGTACAGTGATTCTGTATATATTTTGTTATTTTATCTTCTTTTCATGTGCTCTTGCATCATTCAGGATTTTGCCCATAGGATCCTTCAGTATTGCAACTTGAGGCTTGAATTTGTTTTTCAGTTCTTTCAATTTGAAAAATGCCAAACATGCTCTTCCCTTTTGGTATTCTTACTCCAGCACTTTTCACATTGCTTTGTCTTCTCCAGATGCCTTTTTTTTTAATTGTTGTTGTTGTGTACCATCAAATCACTTGCAACTAATAGCAATCCTGTTGTACAACAGCCCTAAACCCTGCTCTATCC
>NW_006399799.1:0-26910 GCF_000299155.1 Elephantulus edwardii | reverse complement strand
TTCAGCAAGCAGGATTGTGTCATCTGCATAATGCAGATTGTTGATGAGTCTACCTCCAATCCCGATGTCACACTTCTCCTCAGAGAGCCCAGCCTCCTGGATGATCTGTTCTGCATATAGATTGAAAAGATAGGGAAATATGGCACATTATACTAGTTTATTTACAATGAAATGTGCAAGGAGCTAGAGTCAGAAAATCAAAAGGGCTGATCTCGCTCAGCATTTCTCAATCTCAAGGAACTGAAGAACAAATTCAAGCCTCGAGTTGCAATACTTAAGAATACTTTGGGAAGATTATTAAATGATCCAGGAAGCATTAAAAGAAGGTGGGAAGAGTATACAGAGTCATTGTACCAAAAGGAATTGGTGGACACAGAAGAATTTCATAAAACAACATATGAACAAGAGCCTGTGGTGATGAAGGAGGAAGTTCAAGCTGCTTTGAAAGAATTGACAAAACACAAGGCCCCAGGAATTTATGTCATACTGATTGACATATTTCAGCAAACAAATGCTGCTCCGGACATGCTCACCAAGTTGTGCCAAGAAATCTGAAGGACAACCACCTGGCCACCTGACTGGAAGAGATTTATATTTGTTCCCATTCCAAAGAAAGGTGATCTGACAGAGTGTGGAAATTATAGAAAAATATCATTGGTATCACATGCAAGCAAGATTCTGCTGAAGATTTTCCCAAAACGACTGGAACAGCACATCAACAGAGAACTGCCTGAAATGCAGGCTGGTTTTAGAAGAGGCCGTGGTACTAGGAATATTATAGCTAATGTCAGTAGAGAGTACCAGAGGAATGTCTGTCTGTGTTTTATTGACTATGAAAAGGATTTGACTGTGTGGTTCACAACCAACTGTGACTGACTCTGAGAAGATTGGGAATCCCAGAACACTTACTGTGCTTATGCAAAACTTATACTTGGACCAGGAGGCACTCGTCAGAACAGAGCAAGGAAACACTGCATGGTTCAAAATTGGGAAGGGTGTGTGTCAAGGTTGTGTCCTATCACCATACCTTTTCAATCTATATGCAGAACATATTATCCGGGAGGCTGGGCTCTCTGAGGAGAAGTGTGACATCAGGATTGGAGGTAGACTCATCAACAATCTGCATTATGCAGATGACACAATCCTGCTTGCTGAAACTGAGGAGGACCTGAAGTGCTTGCTGCAGAAGATCAAGGTCTGCAGCCTTCAATATGGATTGAAGTTCAACGTCAAGAAAACAGATTTTTCACCACTGGGCCAATTGGCAGCATTATGATGGATGGTGAAGAGACTGAGATTGTTAACAGCTTCAGTTTGTTTAGCTCTACAATCAACACTATTGCACTGGGAAAGCCAGTTGTCAGAGACCTCTCCAAGGTACTGAGGAGCAACGATGTCAGTCTGGAGACTAAGGTGAGCCTGATCCAGGGCATGGTCTTTGCCATTACTTGCTATGCTTCAGAGAGCTGGACAGTGACTAGGGATGATAGAAGGAGAGTTGATGCCTTTGAGCTTTGGTGCTGGAGAGGAGTACTGAATATACCATGGACTGCTAGGAGAACAAACAAGTTCGTCCTGGAGAGGGTGAAGCTGGGCTGCTCCTTGGAGACAAGGATTCTGAACCTTCGTCTGACATAATTTGGACATGTTGCATGGTGGGATTAGACCTTGGATAGGGACTAATGTTTGGAAGGGTGGAAGGACAGCACAGGAGAGGAAGACCCTCGATGAGATGAATTGATTCAGTCACTGGGGTAATGGGGATAGGTGTGTTGGAGACAGTGAGATTGGCAAGGGATAGAGCAGGGTTTAGGGTTGTTGTAGGTAGGGTCACTATGAATGGCACATAACAATGGTTTATTTATAAAATTTGAATCAATTGTATTTGAACTTTGTAAATAAACTAGTATAATAATTATTGTAGAATGAGTATTAGTATCCAGATGCCTTTTTAAATTTTTCAGTTCTTATCTCAGTAGTCTTTACCTTTGTTTTGGCTTCTTTTCATTCCAGTGCAAGTTCCAAGGTCTCATCTGAGATCCATTTTGGTCTTCTTTTTTTTTTTTTTTTTAAATTCCTTTTTTATTTTCTTTTCTTTCTTCATGGATGAAGTCCTTGATGCCATTCCACAATTTGTCTGGTCTTCAGTCATTAATAATCAGTGTGTCAAATCTGTTCTTAAGATACGTTTTAAATTCACTTGCGGTGCACTCAGGGTCATTTTGGTTTTGTTGACTTGTTTTAATGTTCTTCAACTTCAGTTTGAACTTGAATATGAGTAGTTAATCGTCTTTTTCGTAGTAGCCCCTGGCCCAGTTTTTACTACTGATAATTGTGAGTTCACCAAGGAAGGACAAAACCCACTTCGGACCAAAGACAGTCTATTGAGAAATTGCCAGTCTGGCTCAAAAGTAAAGGCCAGCAGCTACTTAGAGTGCAATTTCATATTGTCTTACAAAGAAATTGAGAGTTAAGATGTTTACAGCTGCTTGGTACAAGATAAGGGAACAGGTCAGAGGTTGTGGATCATTATTCCTGGGAAAGGGAGGTGGAATAGTTTTGCAGCCCTAACAAACAGTTGCAGATCCTGCTTTGTTCATTTCTGTGGCTTTTCTGGGAAAAGGGAAGGAGAGCAGCTCCATGGCCCTAACAGTGATGAACTCTTCAAAAGCCTTTTTCCACTGATGTCATCAATCCTCATGTATGTCATTCCCCATCAGGTGAAGTCCAGGTATATAATCACCATTAATTTTTTTTCTTTTTTGAAGTATTTGCAATGACTAAATTATTCATTGTACAAAAATCTGTCATTCAATCTCCAGCTTCTTTTCTGTCCAAGACCTTATTTTCTAACTTCCAAATCTTATTTCTAACTTTTCCATTCCAGCCATCAGTTATTGCTAAGACATCATAATTACATGTTAGATCCATTTTAGACAGCAAAAGTTGGTAGAAATTCTCAGTGTCTTCATATTTGACTTTCATGGTTGGTGCATGTATTTGAGTTATGGTTGTATTGAATAGGACATCCTTGTGTGCATATAGATAATATCCAATCACAATATGTGCTTCGGGGTATATATTGAAATATTCTTTTTTGCGGATGAATGCCACACTGTTCCTCTTACATTTGTTATTTATGGCATAGTATGTAATATGATTGTCTTGATTCAGAATGGCCATTAACAGTCCATTTCAGCTCACTTGAGGGAAGCCCACTATCAGATTTAATAATAGTAGACCAAATGCTGTATCGGAAATGAGGGAAGCTTAATACAAGCTGAAGGTCACCTTATGGCACTGGGACGTTCCCTAGGAGTCAACATTGTTCTTAGTTTGTGTCAAATAAATCCCTCCCTCTTGAGATTAGCATAAAGAGGAACTTGGCCTTATCTGTAAAAGACTTCACCATTATCCTTTGTTTTGTACTTCCTTGTGATTTTACTTTGTTTACCTTCCTTATGATTCTAAATAAATCTCAGAGAAGCATGGCTTGAGGCCTTCAGTCATGGGAACTGTTGGCCCCCTGTTTTTCACACTCTCTGCTCTATATCATTCCTGGTAGTCTGTCTCATTATTAATAATTATAAAATTATTTCATTCTCTGGGACCCTCGGTCTGCAACACTCACTAATGCCTGGGATGTCAGTTTTTTGTATTTAATTTTGTTTTTCCAACGTCCAGTTTTCCTTTATTCATACTTTGTACATTCTATGTTCCAGTTATTTATTGGATGTTTGCAGCTGTTTCTTTTCATTTTGAGTCCATCTCAAATACTTTGGGCATGTTTGCAGGAGGGGAAAGTCCTTGGAGTGCTTGGAAAGGTAGAGAGGTTCAGAATAAAAGAGGAAGACCCTCGATAAGATGGATTGACACAGTGACTGTAGCAATGGGATCAGCTGTATTGGAGATGGACAAGTTGGCTGAGGATAGCGTGAGATTCAGAGCTGTTGTTCATAGGGTTACTGAGTCATAATTAACTCAATGGTACATAAGAACAACAACAATTAAGTAAAAGCTTTACTCCATCTGTGTCATTAAGGTAGATATTATGTTGAGAAGGGAGCTCTTCTCCAGTTGAATTTTGAGTGCCTTCCAACCTGAGGGGCTCATCTTCTGACACTGTATCCAAGAATGGTCTTCCATTATCCATAGAGGGACCCTGCTGGTATTTTAAATACTGCTGTCATAGTTTCTAGCTTCACAGCAGGAAGCAGGCCACTACAGTACAGCAAACTGACAGACAAGTGGCCTATATTTTAGAGGGACATCATTTAGTCCATCACACTAGCTTTTCAGTAGTAATTCAAGCAACAGAAAGGGATTGCTTGGAATGCAGAGAAGAGCAGAGCCTAGAATTTCAGAACACCCACTGCTGTCCAGGCAATTCCAACTCACAGCAACCTTCTATTGGGTTTATTATTTAAAGGAGAAGTGTGCCTCATCTTACTGGAGTGGAGGAGTTGATGGATTTGGACTGTCCGTTTATTGGGTTACCAGCCCAGCATGTCTACAGTACACCACTAGAGTGCTAAGGGTTGCTAGTAATTAATGATTATGTAGAAGAAACACAGCTGCAAAGAAGTTTGAGCTCTAGCAGGCAAAAAGGAAGAGATTGAAGTAGACCAAAAGAGAGAGGATTTCAAGGAGTAAGTGAGGACTCAAGAATGTTCCTCAGGTTGAGAGGAGAATAGGAAAAGAGTGGATAGATAATGAACACTGCTTTGGAATAGATAAAGGGAGAAACTGTCTGAAAAGGAATATGTGATTAGGCATTATATGTATGGCAACAGTCTGAAGCAAGAGGGACATTGTAAAGTGAACTGGGGAGGGCGGGAAATGTGCAACAATGAGTGAATGAAAATCCAACCTTTTTGTAAACTTTCTTTAGAATCACAGTTAAAAAAGAACGTTCATCAAATTTAGCAAAGTGGAGAGTCATCTGTGATTTTAGCAAGAATGTTGTGATGCATATATAGAATTTGAATTGGAATAGACAGTGGAGAAATCGAGACCAGAAGAGACAATTATTTGAAGACATTTGCTTTAAAGAAGAGTGAGGTAGAGGTAGCTAAAGGGGCAGATGTGGTTAGGCACTCAACCCCCTCTCTTGGAATTCTTATCATTCAACTAGAGGGGTACTGGCAGCAGCACTATTTTTTATTGACTCTCACTCAAGATTGAGAATGTGGCTGAACCTCTTTGCTGGCCCTGAGCCAAGACCCCTAGTGATAGAGGCTTTTGTTTTCGTCAAAGGGTAAAGATGCTGGAATCATCACCAACACTGAGCAAGGTGGGGTACCAACATTAAACCAGTTCTTCTGCTTCCACAACAGGAGGTTCTGGGAGAGGAGAAGCTGAAGGAGATCCTGAAGGAGCGGGAACTTAAGATTTACTGGGGAACAGCAACTACAGGCAAGCCACATGTTGCTTACTTCGTGCCCATGTCTAAGATTGCAGACTTTCTGAAGGCAGGTTGTGAGGTAAGAATTAATGCAATAAGCCAAGTGTCCTTTTGAGAATTGCCAAAAGAAAGGTTTAGCAAAGGCTAGAGGGTGAGCTATACTCAGAAAAATTTACATTTTGGTAATCCCTTTACAGGTAACAATTCTATTTGCGGACCTTCATGCTTATCTAGATAACATGAAAGCCCCATGGGAACTTCTAGAACTCCGAACCAGCTACTATGAAAATGTGATCAAAGCAATGCTAGAGAGCATTGGTGTGCCCTTGGAAAGGCTCAAATTCATCAAAGGCACTGACTACCAGCTTAGCAAGTAAGTGCTTGACCACCCACTCTCTTTGTGGCTATAATACATTTAGCTAATTACAGGCCTCTGGAGTCCAGGCACTCTTACATTAAAAACTTTATACTCTTAGTCTTTTAAAATCATCCATCAAAAATGTACTTATAAATGCTTAGGAACTGTCTTCTTATTTGCTGGAGATACAGATCTAACCATAACAGAGGCCTTGGCAGGGGAGCTCTGGTGGCCTAGTGGTAAGGAGCTGCAACTACAATCCCAGAGGCGCACGGTTCAAATCCACCAGATGCTCTGCCAGGGAAGGAGGGACAATCTCCTCCTGTACCAGTCAGATCTGATTTGACGGTACACTCACACAAAAATAATAAAATTGAGAGAAAAAAACCAAAGTCCTTGGCTTTGTAGAGCTTACAATGTAAGGGAGAATGATGGTGAACAAAGCAGCTTCCCTTCTCCTTTTACTCTGAGCAAGTTAGTGTTAAACATATTTCCCACTTTCCTTAGTAAGAATTTAAGAATTTTCTTTGTTTTGTCAATTCATATTTATAGTATTACTGCAGATAAAAATTTATCTTTTTTATATATAACAATATATGTAAATTTACCCTTTTTTTTTTTTTAACTTACCTTTTCCTAAGTACTTCTGCCTGGTAGTTTCCACATTCAAAAATTTTTTAAACCTCTCAATAGCCTTTCTAACTATACCATGTACCACTAGTAGGTACATTTAAGCTCTCTGAAAAACTTTTTTTGAAGTAACTTGTTTCACAGGTAAGAAAATAAAATGAGATTTGAGTCCAATTTTCCAGCTCACCAGTAAATTTCTCTTTTTTTAACTTTACCTAATGTCATTTTCTTTATTACTCCCTGAACGTTGGTTTTAAATAAAGCATAGAAGCATCTTTATCCAAGCAGATGTTTGGATCTATAGCCTTAGTAGAGTGCTTAAGATTTCATTCATTTTTACATTTAATCTATAAATGTTTATAGAGCCTTTATAGTCTAAGTAAGGAGACAGTGATTAAAGTAGTGCTCAACTGCTAACCCAGAGTTCAGCAGTTCAAATCCACCAGCCAGGCCATTAGAGAGGGGTGTGCTAAAAATCTTATACTTTCATTAGATGTATAGCTTTGGGAACCCTATGGGACAATTCTTCTCTGTCCTATGGGGTCACTGAGTCAGAACTGACTCAATGGCTCTAGGTTTGTTTTAGGTTTTGGTTTATTTGCTGAGCACTGGGCTTGGTTCTGAGTATGCAAAATTAAAACAAAAATCTTTATCCCTACAGTCTAGTAAACGAATAGAGGTGGTAAACAAATAAACAGTGATATATTTAATGTTTCCAGGGTTTAAAGGTGCTACAAAGAAAAATAAAGCAAAACAGGTTGGTAAAGGTAATAAAACAAGTCACAAACTGAGAGATTTTTTTATAGCATATGTCACTGAAAAAGGGCTGTGGTCTAGTATTATATTTTTTAAAAATACAGAATTAATAAAAAAATAATTCAAAAACTACTGAGAAAAGGAGAGAATAGTTACATAATTGAAGTATGTAATCAATAAATGTCACTAAATGGTATGTGTAGAAACTATTAACACAAACATGACAAACAGTATTCTCACACCTCCAATAGGATTAGTATAAAGAGACCTTAAGGTGCACTACCTAAGCACTTGGCTGCTAACCAGAAATCAGTGATTCAGCTCTATTAACTGTCCCACAGCAGAAAAGATGGGGCACTCTGTTTCCGTGTAGGTTAGTCTTAGAAACCCTTTTGGTCAATTCTACTCTGTCCCACTCATAAAGTGCCTTTGGGTTGGCAGTGGTGGTTTGGTGTATTTTTCCCCCCTCTCCTCTGAGAATGACTATTCTCAGGGGAGAAAAAAAGACTTAATTCACAAAAGCAGAGATTCAAATATCTTCTTGTCCCTCGGGGAGCTCTGGTGGCTTAGTGGTAAGGAATTGTTCTGCCAACATAAAGATAGGCTGTTCAAATCCACCAGCTGTGAAAACCCCCTGGAAGGTTCAGCTATGTGTTGCTTCTGATTTGATGGTACACAACAACTTGTCCTTCAGTATTTATTACAGCATTATTCACAACAAACAAAGGGTAAAAGTAAGCAAACAGATGAATGGATAAGCAAAATGTGGCATATACATACATATATACATACATTGAAGTATTACTTTTCCATGAAGTGCAGGTAGATGCTTCAACTGGATGAATCTAGAAAATATGCTGAGTAAAATAAGTAAGACACAAAAGGACATATATTTTATGATAACAAAACAAAAATTGTATGATCACGTTGATATGAAATATCTAGACTAGGCAAATACATAAAGACCCATGTTTATTAGTGGTTACCAAGATCTGCCAGCATAATGCGTAGAGCGTTTTGCTGCTAACCCAAAAGCTGCCTGTCTTTGGCAGTTTGGATCCACCAGCAACTCTGCAGGGTAGCCAATCTCCCATGTGATTTACAACCTTGGAAACCCAGTGAAGGTCAGCTGTGAATCAGTTCCAACTCCAGTACAAAGAGTTTATTTGAGGGATGTTTGGGAGGAGCGAAAGAACAGTGGTGATAGTACAACAACATGGTGAATGTAATCAGTGACACTGAACTGTAACAAATAAAAGCAATTAAAGTGACAAATGTTATCTTTATCTTGGAACAGTACAAACATTTTAATGTAAAATAATGCATATATCAATAATAATAAACAGTTTATCTGCTGAGAAAAAGTAATAAGTCAATCCAAGAGAAAAAGACTAAAATGGGCATTTTATAGAAGAAGAAAAGCTTCTTGGTTATTATTTGAGAAAATTCAGGTTAAAATTACAATGAGGAATTCCATGCTCACAACACTGGCAAAAATTAAAATAATTGCAATCTTAGTAATAAAAGTTGAAAGAAACTATTTTGGAAAATAGCTCAGCGTTATCCAAATATATATATATCACACATAAATAGCAGGGTACACACACATTAGAGGTACAGACCTAAAACAGGAAAGGAAAGTTCAGAATAATGGTTACTACAAAGGAAGAGAGGGTGGGGGATAAAATTGTAAGGGTTACTCCCATACTTAAAAGTAAGCACTAGGAACTTTTCTTTAAACTAAGTAATGGATATGTTGTTCTTAATTTTGTTTATTATTCCTTATATGTACTTAATCTTAAAAACAAAAATGGGCAATAGTGTCAGAAATTCTGACAGTCATTTAATTGGCATTCCAGAAAAAAAGAGTAATAAGGAAAATGGCAGTGAAGCTATATTTGAAAATACATTAGTCTTTTTTTCCCCCCAGTAATGACTAGAAAGATGAAATAAACCCATCCTTTTAAAGGAAAAACATGAAAGTAAATCTTATTTTGAATGAGAGCATGGATCTCTCATATTTCAAAAGTCACTATGCAGTGTTCCCATTGAAAGCTTTAGAATTAGGGAATACCATTGAGCACAGGGTAGGGAAATGGTTCTCCACATTGCCATTTTTACCAGCCAAGCACAATATTGGGAAACTGAAGTCTGAACCCAGTTCTGCAGCTATTTCATCTTCTTTTCCTCCTCAGAGAGTACACACTAGATGTGTACAGACTCTCCTCTGTGGTCACACAGCACGATGCCAAGAAAGCTGGAGCAGAGGTGGTAAAACAGGTGGAGCATCCTTTGCTGAGTGGGCTGCTGTACCCTGGACTGCAGGTACTTAGGGAGGGAGGAGCCCAGCTTACCTGATCTACTCCGTTTCTAGCAGCTGGACACAAATCTCCCTCTCAGCTCCACATGAACTGATTGATGCACACTTCCTGTTCTGTCACTGTGCCATTAGGTCTGCACCTTCCTGTCTGTCTGTCTCTCTCTCATCATCTTGCCAGCTCCCCCCCCCCATTCCCTGAGATACTCTTGTTCTTGAAGACATCACTCACATCATACATCTTCTTGTGTTAATCATAATATGTTACTTAAAGAAAATAAATTTCAGGCATAATTTTAATTTCCTTTAAATAAAACAAACATCGTATTTCCTGTGTTTGTGTTTGTAAAAACAAGGAGAAAGATGGAAAAAAAAAATACAAACCATGCCATTAACACTTGTTACCTGAGGGAGGTGAGATGAAAATGTGAATAGACTTTTTTTAATCTCTATAGTGTTTGATATATTACAGCTAGCATGGATTACCTAAATGTTAAGGATACCATATTGCACAGCACATATATAGTGAGTGCTTCATCACAGGAAATTCTTTTTCACTGTGCTGTTATAGCTTTTTTTTCTTTCTGGCTGACCTTTCTTTTCTCGTTCCTCTCTGTCCTTTTTCCATGTGGCAGTCCAGTCAGGCCCTCTTAGAAATCTTTTTTAAAATCTAATTCATTCTTCCCACTGTCCTGTTTCATCATCATCTCTCACCAGTACAGCAACCTACCCTGTTTCCCCTTAAAACTGGCCAGGAAAAAGCTGGTAACACTAGCATGATGTGCGTCCATGATTCCTTACTAATTAATTTCCTTACTCAATATTTCTCACAGTCTTTTAAGATTGTGCATTTGCAGACTAAATCACTTCTAGTGCTCCTAAAGGCTTAACATGTCTGGGTATTCTTATATTCTGTTTCTTCCGTGTAATGAAAACACTTCATATGTGTTTTTCATAGCACCACTCAAGCCTCACACTGATTCTAAGAAGCTATGCCCATCACCTGGCTGACCAGAGATAATAATTTCTACTTTTGTCTTAGCATTTTCCCTCATATAAACATCTAAACTTATTCCATCACACTCTGTATTCAAATGATCTGTTTTTACATCTCTCTCATCACCTGGATAATTGGGCTTCTAGAGTCGGGAGTCTGGCTCTGATTCATCTGCATCCACAGGACTGGCACTGGTTTACTAGTCTTGCTTTTTCTCTCAACTCTTACAGCACTTAGTTCTGTGTGCCACTTATCTGACATTTGTCACAGACTTCTTCGTTGGAGTCCCTTTCATATAACTGGTTAGCTTCTTCCTCCCTCCTTTCCCCACTAGGTTGGGAGCTTCCTTAAGACAAAAGTTATGCTCCCTTCACAGGTCCCTCAGCACTCAGCAAATTATTATACTAAACTCTTGGTGCCTCAGACTGAATGCTGTATATTTACTTTCTATCTTCACCTTCTGAAACCTCTAATAATTGTCAAAATTTTCTGAAGAAATACAGTAATTTATGTTTCCTGGGTTCCTCCTTGCCCCTCTCCGCAGGCCTTGGATGAAGAATATTTAAAAGTAGATGCTCAGTTTGGAGGTGTTGACCAGAGAAAGATTTTCACCTTTGCAGAGAAGGTAAGTGACTTCTTTCCTGTCTTATGTCATTTATGCCTCAAACTTCTACAGTTAACTGAACTATGATGTGCCAGTCCGACCAATTGTAACTACCTACTTTGTGTGGTCGGTATTTACTCTCCTTGTTTTGTAGATAAGAAAATTGAAGCTAAAAGGAATAAGAAAGTTTCCCAGGCACTAATTTATTGGCTGAGCAGGAACTGATACAAAGATAGTCCTGGCTACATAGGCCATGAAGTTCCTAACAACCACATGTCAGCCATTGGGAAGTTGCTCCAGCATGTGCTGTTGCACCAGGATGTGCTGGGTTTGCTTCTGTTGCCAAGAAGCACTTCCAGTCACAACTACTGTTTTTTGTTCATAACATTGCTCTGTATTGCACTAGATTTTAGGGAAACGTGTCATCTCTGAGGTGTGGTTTAACACTTGAGAAAGTAAGCACAAATTGGTCTTAGTTCTTTTCAGGGAAAGCATTAGAATAAGTTTAAAAAGAGCTATTGAGAAGTACTTGGTACTTGGCGCAAGTATAAGGGAGTATACTGCTATTGCAAATGTAAATTCCTGGAAGGTGAATATTGATTGGTTTTGTTAGGTGCTATAAATAGAGCAAAAGTGATGAGGGAATTGCCGGGTATGACTTCTGCTAACTCCAAAAGAGGGAACTACCCCCATCAACAGCACCAACAATACAGAACCAATTCCCATGAGGTCAGACATGTCTCCTACTCACCTGCACCTATTTTCTACTAATTCCAACAACAGTCCTACTGTTCTGCTGGGTCCAAAATCCTTGCAGTAGCTACACAAACCTCACAGAAACATACCCATGATCATAGAGTTGATTAGGAAAATGAACAGGTTACAATGCAGGTTGGCAATAGGATACAATTTCTCACTCAGAATTTCTAACTTCTGAAATGTGCTTATAAAACCTTTAACCTTTAAACTTTAGGCCAGGATTACAAAGTTCTTGTAGTTCTGCCAATTGAGGCATTTCTATACCCTTCATGCTGTCCCTGCATCCCCCCAAGTCCTCCAAAAAGTTTGGTGAAAGGCTCCTAGCTTTGGTCTCATGGGGCAACAGCAGTCCCAGGTCAGCTCTGTCTCAGTCTCCAGTTCTTTGTGCAGCTGTTGCTCTCTTGTTGGTCTGGCTAGCACAAGAATATCTGGCCCCAAAGGACACGTTCTACATTATCTGCTGTTTCTTCCTTCCTAGTAGTAAGATTCCCAAGTTTCTGGTGCTAAACCTGCTCAATTTAAACTTGATGGAATGGCAAAAGTAGCCAATCCCCTGCTAGGGAGACTGGCACATTCTCTTTGCATGTTCTTAGCCAAGTGGCAAAGTCAAGGCCCAGGAAAATGATTTTGAGCAGTAGACCCATTACATCACAGGTGCCTCTGAGTTGGTTCTGACTAATGTTTCAGCCCATCATTGTGTCACCCTGTGAATCCATTTCATTCAAGGCGTTCCTCCTTTTCACTGACCCTTTACTGCTTTCTTCTGTATTGGTTTTCTAAGGTAATTGCACATTTCATTGTAATACTTTCTTAATCTCCTCTTGAAATCTTCTGTTCAGCTCATCATTTGTTTGATTTACTTTCCATTACTCTTCATTCAAGAGCAAACTTCAGGGTCCTCTGCCATCCATTTTGGGCATTTCCGTCTTGTTTTGCTGATGATCTTTTGCTTTCTTTATATATCATGTCTTTGAAGTCATATCACATCTCATCTGGTCTTAAGTCATAATTGTTCAGTGTTTCAGATCTATTGTTAATGGTCTCTAAATTTAGATGCGATATATTGAAGGTTGGTTTTGTGGTGGGTGTTTTTTGGTTTTTTTTTTCTTTTGAACTTGTTTCCATTTTCTTACGCTTTAGCTTAAATTTGCATATGAGCAATTGATAGTCTGTTCTGCAGTTGATCTCTGCTGTTAACTCTGATTGATGATACTGAGTTCACCCTCACTTCTTTCCACTGATTTAGTCTGTTTGGTTCCTATGTTGGAATCAAACTTCTTACAAATGGCAAAGTCAACAGGATGGCACAGGATAAGAGGTCAATGTTCTGATTTATCATTCATAGGCTTACTTTGAGTTGTAGTCTCAACGACACACAATAATAACAATAATTATTGAAACACCTTGATTGCATGTTTGATCAGTTTCAAATTCCAGAAGAGATTAATCTACTCACACAGAGATGATTAGCATCACACAGCATTTTAAGCAGATATTGAAACACTTGTAGTAGTAACAGGGGGGAACAGTTATTCATGGGTCACCCACATTGTTCAAGAGCCAACTGTGTTCGAGTTTTTTAAGTTAGTTTTCATGTATACATACTCCTATTTATCCTTTCTGCTATTCAATATTACTTTTTTATAGTTTTGTGCTTCCATCTGGGACCATTTTCTTTTAGTCTGTACACCCTTCCTTAGTATTTTTGTTTGTATTGTAGATCTTTAGGTAATAAAGTATCTTAGCTTTATTTTCTCTAAAAATATTTTTGTTTTACCTATGTTAAGAATAAAATTCTAGTTTTGCAATTCATTTTCCCATAAGTAGCGCTTTAACTGGGCATTCCATTTCCTATTGGCTTCCATAGTTTCTACTGAAAAGTTACCTTAAAGTGTGATTATTTCCCCTTGTCAAGATAATATGTAGTTTCCCTCATATTTATCTTGTATGTGTTTTCCTGAGCTTCTTGAATCTTTTAAGTTGATTTTTTTCAAATTCAGAAAGGTCTTAAATACTGCTTTTTTTTTTCTTATCCTTTTACTCTCCTGGTTAGACCTTTTGATCATTTCCCACATGTGTTTTTTTTTATTTTGTTCTATTGTTTTCCTACCTTTATTCCCTTTCTGCTTTAGTTTGGATATTTTCTATTGTCTTCAAGTTCACTCACTTATCCCGCTTTCTGTTAACCCCAAACAATAGTGTACCAATTGAGAAATTTTATTTTATTGTTTATAAATGTCATTTTTTTAAAAGTTCTCCATCTTTTATTCATTTTGTCCATGTTTTCTTCTTTTTTTTAAATATTTCATGCTGTGAGCTAGGTTTTTTTAATTTTTTTTTATTATTATTTTATTATTGTGTGTGTGTGTGTGTGTGTGTGTGTGTGTGTGTGTGTGTACCATCAAATCAGATCTGACTGGTACAGGAGGAGAGTGTCCCTCCTTTCCTGGCAGAGCATCTGGTGGATTTGAACCTTGTACCTCTGGGATTGCAGTGCAGCTTCTTGCCACTAGGCCACCAGAGCTCCCCAGTTTTCTTCTATTTTTAACATACCAATTAATAGTTTGACATTTCTGGCTACTTACTCTATTCTATGCATTGTCTTGGGATGTTTGTACTGATCAAGTTTTCTCCTGAAAACTTTTCTGCTTCTATTTCTACTATTTTATTGTGACACAGGCATTGTATATATGTTGTTGAGTCTGTGGACTATTATTATATTCTTTTCTAGTCTGATAAATTTTGTCCTGGAAGTACTTAATTTTCTGACTGGTCACCCCATTCTTGTCAGTTTGGTTTATGGCTTTGTTGGAACAGGCCTGTTTCAGTTTTGTCCTTATTCCTAGATATGGTTCTTATTCCTGATATGTGCCCTTTTTGGGGTTTCAAATTGAAATTACACGATGTTTAGACCTCTGTACTTTAATTGTATCCAAACTTCAACCTCTCTTCCCAATATTGTAAAGTCTCTAAAAATCTTTGCTCGGGTTCCTAGTCCCCACAGTCTGTCCATGAGGAATGCATAGTTTATGAGTCAACCCCAAGAGGAATTTTAACGTTTTGGTTTTGGTGGTTGGTTTGTTTTTTGTGTGAAGTTCCCTTCTCTGTGTAGTAAGATTGTTGCTCTCTGCTTGGTCTCTTTTTGCCAGAACCTGGCATGGAAAAAATGCCTTCAGAAAGAAAACCAGGGAAAATATGGGATCACCTTTCCTTCCCTACTCAAGATTTATAGGCATACATTCACTGCTGTCCAATGCCTGCAAATGATTACTTACATATCCATCTCTCATAGTGGGAGAATTAATTCAGTAGTTTAACAATATAATATTAATAGAAAACCGTATGATTTTAACAGGAAAAACATCTGTTTACATTATGAAGTTTCTGGAGCAAGCGTGGGGGAACATATTTGATAGAAAAAAATAGGAAGAGGATAAACTATTAAGTTGATGACCAAGTTGGATGAGATCAGAGCACTGAGAAGGTATTCTAATAATTGCTTCTGTTTGTTTCTTTTTTTGACTGTCCAGTATCTACCTGCACTAGGCTACTCAAAACGGGTCCATCTGATGAATCCTATGGTCCCAGGATTAACTGGCAGCAAAATGAGCTCTTCAGAAGAGGTAGGTTTTCAACTCTGACTTCAAGTTTAGAAATAATGAGCAAGAGACAAGGAGATTGAGAGCTCCTTAGAAAAGTGAGTTAACTGGCTGTTGTATATTGTTGAGTTGGAACTGACTTACAGCTGACCCTTCAGCAAGTTTCCAGAAGCAGTGAATCACACAGGACAAGATTGCCTATCCTTCTCATGCAGAACAGCTGATGTATTTGAATTTTGTGCCTTGTTTAAATTAATTCAGTTGGTTCTTGAAGATTGAAAGACCCAATTCTAATAGAAACCAATTTTAATTAAAACCAGTTTTAACAGATTTTATTGATGAAAAACAAAGTAACTTCTTCACTCACAAAACTGTGATAATTCACAAAGCCTAGTAATGAGAAGGCCACGGTTGTGTAAGAGTAAATTGGACTCAGTCCTCAGAGATTCTGATACACTACTTCTGGCATAGAATTCAGGAATCTCTATTTATTTCATAGTCTCCTACTCAACCCTTTGCCGTGGAATCTGAACCAATTCATAGATGACCCTCCAGCAAGTATCCAAGTCTGTATATCACATGGGAGGAGATTAACAATCTTTCTTCCAAGGAGAAGCCAGTGGATTTGAACTACCAGAGATGCCTTGCCTTTAGGTTAGCCGTGTAATTCCCTGTGGATTAGTGATTCTAATTTAAGTCGTATTTCAACATTGATCTCTTTATTCTGGCATCTCAATCTTTGAGCATAGATTGAGAAATAACATGCTGATGTATTTTTATCACTGTGTTTAAGGAAATACACTCATTCTTTTCTCACAAGCTCCATGTGTTCTATATTCTTTTGACAAAATATTTTATCATTCATGCTACTTTGGTGACATATGTCATATCTTAAATCATGGGAATCAGTCCTAGCAGTAGTCCTCAAATGATTGCATCAGAATCCCTTGACAAATTTTTCCTTAAAATACAAACACCTGGTCCAACTCCAAGAAATTTTAATTCATTGAATTTAGGTGGAGCCTTGTAATGTATATATTTTAAAAGCATTCCAAGTGATTCATACAAGTCACATGATGTGGACTATAATTTAGGAACCACTGAATTCAAATGAGCATAACTCACTTCATTCCAAAATAAACAAAACCTATTACTCTAAAAAAGGAAAAATGGCTATATATATAAATAAAACGCCTGGTATTGTTGGAAATATGTATTCTCATACATTGCCAATGGCGATATAATTATCATTTATATATCCCTTTCAGAAAATAACTTGGGACCTAGCAGTTTTAGGTAGGTTAAGGAAATAATCCCAGAGAATATAAAAGGCTTTTGCAAAGATGCACAATATAGCATTATTTATAATTTGTAAAATTCAGAACAGTCTTAACAATTTTCAAGTTCATTGTACTGCCTCTAAAAAATGGCAGTATAATACCACATAAAGATTATAACTATCCATGTTCCTCTACTCTTCATAGATAGGGCTTTCAAAGGCTTGTTATTTAAGAACTAGATGGCCAATCCTGCTTCCTACTCTATTTTAGTCTGTGAGTTCTAAAAAAATCTGTCTACTGTGGGTGACCTTTGTGGAATTTGACACACTGGTGGTATAGCTTTCAGCATCACAGCAACCCACAAGTTACTTCAGTACAACAAACTGACAATTTAGTGTTGTAACTCTAATAACAAATTAGGCATCACACCAGGCCCTCAGGCCCAACCAACTGTTAATATTCATGGTACCAGCAGTGAAAAAATCAGGAGACATATTGCACTGGAAAAGTTTGTAGTCAAGAACCTCACAAAAAAAAATTAATTTATAAAAGAAAAAAAAGAACCTCACCAAATTGAGTAGCAGTGAAGTCAGATTGATGACTAAGGTACATCTGATTCAGGCCATCATCTTCCTAATCACTACCTATGCATCTGAAAGCTGGACAGTGAATGATAGAAGAATTGATGCCTTTTAGCTGTGGTGTTGTAGAAGAGCACGAAACATTCCATGGACTGCCAAAAGAACAGATATGTCTTGGAGAAAGTACAGCCAGAGTGCTCCTTGGAGGCCAAAATGACAAAGCTTCACCTCACATATATCAGGCATTTTTCTAGGAAAAACTATTCCTTGTGGAAAGACATCATGCTTAGAAAGGCAGAGAATAGACAAAGTAGAGGAAGACCTTTAGTCAGGTGGTTGACAGTGACTGCCCCAATGTGTTTAGTGTGTCAGAAAGTGTGAAGATGGCACATGATAGGACAGGGTTCAGATCTGTTGTTCATCTGGTACGCTATGGGTTGTACTGACTCGATGGCACATAACAACAAAGATTTATAAATGAAAATTAGATAGCCACTCAGAAGTACTTACTGTCTCCAGTGAAACAGTAAAGAGGAAACATTACTAATTTGTTAACAATTCTGTATGCTGTTATAAAAGGAGCAAATATAATATGGACAATGTGGAGTCTGAGTTCTTTAATCTCCACAAAGGAGAACCAGCCTTATCAATAACATCATATCAAAATAAAAGCCACAAGGTCAGACATGGCCCTTAAGTCTGCACCCACTTCTACTAATCACTAGCTCTCAAATTGATTGCAAAAGTTGTGGGAAACAAGTTTAAGGGTTTGAGGAAAGGCCAGGGATATCACACAGTGAAAGTCCAAGTTCAGTCCATCTACACAAATGCAGAAAGCCTTTAGTTTCCTCAATTGTTCGTCTCAGCAGTCCCAACTCAGCTCTTCAGTAATCAAGAAGCAAAAACTTTTAACTCTGACTGACTGGGAGAAGGTTGTCCATCCTCAGCCCAAAGAACAACTGGTGGATTTGAACAGCTAACCTTTGAGCTAACCGTTCAACTTATAACACACCATGCCATCAGAGCTCCTTTGGCTTACTATCTGTACATGTTTGTGTGCAGTAAATCACACAGGAGACTGCTCATCCTTCCGAAGAGCAGTTGGTGGATTCAAACTGCCTGCTTTTGGGTTGGCAGCCCAACTCCTTACCACTGTGCCACCAGAGCTCCCTCAGCTTACTTTAGTGCAAGAAAAAGCTTAAACTTTTTTCAGTGATTTAAAGGTCACACACAAAAAATCAAGTTGATTATTAAAAATTTGTTGCCAGTAGGGAGCTCTGGTGGCCTAGTGGTAAGAAGCTGCACTGCAATCCCAAAAGCACTTGGTTCAAATCCACCAGCTGCTCAGTGGGAAACGGATGAGTGGTCACCTCCAATGGGATTTACTACTTCTGAACACTTTCTGACTTGCTAACACACAACCAAAGGGTTTGGCTCATTTGTTTCAAATTGATGGCAAATTTATGTAACATTTTTTTAAAAATTGTTGGGGAGCTCTGGTATCCTAGTGGCAAGAAGCTGTACTGTAATCCTGAAGACTCGTGGTTCAAATCCACCAGACGTTCTGCTGGAGAAGGAGGGGCAGACAATCTCCTCTGTACCAGTCGGATTTGATTCCAGGGTACACACACACAAAAGGCAGAATTGATCCATAAATCAAGTTTTGTAACTTTGTAACTTGCCTGTACATGCAATGATGAGCATATTTCTCATTTTCAACCACAAAAAAAATCCTTTTCTTTCTGTGGCTTTTAGGAGTCCAAGATTGATCTCCTTGATCGAAAAGAAGATGTGAAGAAAAAACTGAAAAAGGCCTTCTGTGAGCCAGGGAATGTGGAGAACAATGGAGTTCTGTCTTTCATTAAGCATGTCCTCTTTCCCCTCAAATCTGGTAAGACATTCTCTGTTTATGTCTTAAAACAAGCTAGACTAACAAGACAAGCTCTGTGATGTTATTTGTGATTTATTCTGGACTCGGGAGCCCTGATGATTTAGCAGCAAGGAATTATGCTTCCAACTCAAAGGCATGTAGTTCAAATCTACCAGCTTCTCTGCAAGAAGAAAAAGGGGCATTCTCCTCCCATGTAATTTAGTGCCTCTGAAAACCAGCAGGAGGGGCAGCTATGAGTTGGTCCTGACTCAAGGATATCTAACAGCAACATTACAAACTCCAGGAACCTGCTTCCCCAACTCTGTACTCTGTTATCTCATTTGTTAATGTATAATATAAAAAGGTTGAGATGTCATTTACTGTTCATTGGTTTGTTCCTAAGCTAGGTTTTATGGAGGGTGTGTGCTATTTGAGCTTACTGTTAGATAGAGACAATTTCGGCTCAACGGTGCCCCCATGTGATGGAGTGCTCCATAGGCTTATCATGGTCATAATCTTTACAGAAACAGACTGCCAGGTCTTTCTCCCACAGAGCTATTAGGTGGGTTCAGAACCTTTTTTTCTGTTAGCTGTTGAGGACTTAATTTTTGTATTGGGGCTCATTCCATGCCAACTGGGTATACAACATGGCCACACATCCAGTTTAAGGAAATAAAATGTCAAATAATAAAATTCTAACTCTAGGGCAAAAACTCCAAATACTCATCCAATTGGGGTAGGAGTGCTGACTGTGCCACTATCATTGAGTTTATTGGCACAGATTTCTTTTTCTTGCAGAATTTGTGATACTTCGAGATGATAAATGGGGTGGAAACAAAACCTACACTGTTTACTTGGACCTGGAGAAGGACTTTGCTGATGAGGTAAAAACCAGACAAGGACTGATCCCCAGATAACTCAGTTCTAGTTACATATACTTTGCCTTAATAGTCTCTGGGGCTGTCGGTTTTGCTAATGACTCAGATGATAAGCTAATGGCTAATAGTATACCGGTCATTCTCCAAAGGACTTGACAAGCCGAAATGAAAGACCAAAGCACTTCAGGGATAGATACAAAATCAGAGCCCCAAATAAGACACAACTATTGAAGGCTATAATAAAACTTGATTTCAACCCATTATGACTCTGTGTGTTGCAGGAAAGAATTGCTACACAGGGCTTTTTTGGTTTTTTTTTTTTCTGGTCATATAACCTTTATGGAAGCAGATCTCAAGATCTTTCTTCCTTGGTGCCTCTGGGTGGATTTGAATCACCAGGATTTAGCTCCATTGAGTGCAAACCATTTATGCCACCCAGAAACTTAAAATGACATAATAGAGGAGACACTATTATGTGAACAAACAATATACAAAATACCTAATTAATAATAATAGTGTATATGGGGAATCTTGCTATGCATCTGAGCGCTGGACAATGAATAAGGATAATAGAAGAAGAGTTGATGCCCACGGTGTTGGCTTAGAAGTTGACTTTTCAAATCATTACGTTAGCCCCCTCTGTTCTAGTCTCACAAATTAGTAACAACTGGAGGATGAAACTAAGCAAGCACTCTCTTATATTGAAGGTGTGTGAGAAACACCAGCATTGCAGCGGCAGCAAGACTTATTTAAGCATTCAGTGGCATCCAGCCTGGCCTATTGCTCGCCAGCTTCTGTAAAAAACCAGCCTGAATACCAGCAGTCACTTGAGTCATTCCCTGACTGGTCTGAGTCACTGCAGGACCTTCTACAAATCTTTTCATTGAATCCAAAAGACCATAAAGGAATTGAGAAACTGAGCCTCAGATAAGCTGTTAATATCAGATATTATGGATTTATATAACTGAATGAGCATTTACAATTACATTGACCTGAGGCTTCTGATTAATAGTGTGCTATTAATCTTAGTGCATAGCATAATAAAAACAATGCCTTTGAACTGTGGTGTTGGAGAAGAGTACTTAATATCCCCTGGACTGCGCTAGAAGAATAAATAAGTGTTGGAGAAAGTACAGGCAAAGATGATAAAGCTTCATCTCTCATACTTTGGTCATGTTGCTAGGAGAGGCTATTCCTTGAAGAAGTACATCATGCTTGGAAAGATAGTCAGTGAAACAGGAAGACCCTCAACCAGATGGATTGACACAGTGACAACAGCAGTTGGTTTGGGTATGTCAGAAATTGTGAGGACGACACAGGATAGGACAGGGTTCAGATTCGTTGTTCATAGGGTTGCTATGAGTCGTACTCGACAGCACCTAACAACATGAGGAGTCTTGGACTCTGAATTCACATTGTGTAAGCAGTGAGATGGTGCTGTCAGAAATGTTCATGAAGTCTTGAGTTAAGTCTGGAACCAGAGAGATGATAGGCTATTTTGTTCACCATTATTCTGAATGCATTTGGGATTGTACATCTGGCCCTAGATTTGAATTTTATTCTTACCACTGAACTGATAGGCAACATCATGATGGATGGAGAAGAGATTGAAACTGTCAACAACTTCATCTTGCTTGGATCCACAATTAACATCCTTAGTACCAGCAGTCAGAGAGACACATTGCACTGGAAAATTTGCAGAATTAGGGACTTCGCCGCATTATTGAGGACTAATAATGTCAGTTTGAGGACTAAGAGGTGTCTGATTCAGCCATAATCTTTCCATTCACTTGCTAAGCCTCTGAGAGCTGGATAGTGAATAAAGATGACAAAAGAATTGATGCCTTTAAGTTGTGTTGGAGAAGAGCACTGAACAGCCCATTGGATGGCCAGAAGAACAGATACATCTTGGAGAGGGTGCAGCTGGAGTGCTCTTTGGAAGCAAAAATGATGAGGCTTCGCTTCACATACTTTGAGCATGTTGCTAGGAGGGGCTATGACATGATTCTAGGAATGGTGGAGAGTCGACAAAGGAGAGGAACACCCTCAACCAGGCGGATTGATGTGACTGCCACAATGGGTCTTGTGTGTCAGGAAGTGTGAGGATGACATAGGATAGAATAGAGTTCAGATCTTTTGTTCATAAGGTCGCTATGCGTCATAGTTGACTCAACAGCATCTAACAACAGCAACATTGACAGAGGAAAGAGACATGCCATAAGAGAGAACAGACTCAAAACCAGGTTATAGAAGGCACAGTTGAAAGTACTGGTGACTTTTTTCCTGGGAAGCAAGTCATCCTTAATTCTGTGAAGAATTCTCACGGAAGAGGTGTGAAGTTTCTTCTTGTGGCTCCAGAAGGCTAAATCAGCACTATGGGTGAGAGCCATAGAGAAGCTTGACTAGATTCAGCATTAAGAAAGACTTGGTAGTGACCTCACTTACTGGACAGTGGACAATGCTGGTACCTCACTTGACCTTACATTTCCCCATCACAAGAAGGTATTCTACTGGATGATAGAAGTCGTGCGATAAGAGAACTTGAGCATCAAATGAAGGGGAAACTAAATGAAGGCCTTTAAGATGCATACTTTTGATATGTCACCATCATTCTTTTGAATTCTATCTATAGTCTGAAGGAGGCCATAGAACTCATACTCTGATGCTTCACTCCATAAACAGCCTTTTATAGGAATAATGAGAAGGAATAGATGAAATGCTTCTGAAGAAAGGATTGGAGCAGTGCTATTCAGTAGCACTGTCTGTGATAGTGGAGATGATCTGTACTGCCTGATACAGTAGCCAATGACCACTTAAAACTTGTGCATTTACAATGGAGCTAGTGCAAGAACTAAAGTTTCATTAATTTACACTTAAATATAACCACATGAGGCTAGTGGCTACCATATTAGACAGTAGAGGTCTGATGCTTTTGCACTGTTAAAAATTAAATAGCTTGACGAAATGAAGAAAGAGCATCAGAAATAGTTGCATTACAATTACTCAAACTTGGGTGATAGCCCCATATCTAGAATGCAGGGTCAGATTTGGGATTCTAGATGACATAAATGGTTTGCCCTCAACTTCTGACTCTTCTTGAGTTGCCAGTGTGAACATCTCTCTCTGCCTGTAAATAGTTGATTTGTGCCATTACTCTAAGCATTAGTGTAAATAATAGTTGATTTGTGCCATTACTCTAAGCATTCACTAATGGAGGCACTAAAAGAATTAAGTTAATGAATATATTCATCCTCTGAAAATGAAGTAAACATAAGCCTTTGGGTCAAATTGATTGTGACCCACAGCAACCCCATGTGCTAGAGTAGAACTGCTCCAGCAGATTTTCTTGGCTGTAATTTTTTATGGAAATGATCGCTAGACTGTTCTTCTGTGGCACCACTGAATGGATTTGAACTTCCAACCTTTAGGTTAGCAGCCTGTCATAAACTGCTTCTTTGCCAGAGACCTGTTCAGCCTCTCAGAACTCTCAAATTAGTGTAGAATTGAGAATCAAAATACATAAGTAAAATTTTGTTTAACCTATCTCCCCCTCCCTGTTCTGTCTACCTTATGAGGATCAGATAAGGCTGCTGGAAAAACACTATATGAACACTATTCTTAGTAGATATGATATCCTGGGTCCTTTTTACATCCTTCATCTCACTAGCTCTTACACATTTCCTTAGGTGGTCCACCCAGGAGACCTGAAGAATTCTGTCGAAGTTGCCTTGAACAAGTTGCTGGATCCCATCCGGGAAAAGTTTAATACCCCTGCTCTGAAAAAACTTTCCAGTGCTGCCTACCCTGATCCCTCAAAGCAGAGGCAGAGTAAGGCCTGGGAAAGGGTGGGTCAGGGAAGGGGTGACACCATCAGGACAAAGGGCCTGTCTTGGGTCTTGGGGAAAATACCTTAAACTGTGGACTTAAGAACCCTGGGGGTCTGAAGCGCAGGAATTCTATGCCTCTTTGACTCCTGGAATGCAGTTAGTCATCTTGGTTTTGGCTTGGTCAATACCATGAAATGATTACATCCTGTTATACTAACACTGTTGAGAGATGCTGGCATGAAGCAGGTATTCATTTTTTCCCCCTCTCCTTTTTATGATTTGGGTGAAAGTTTACAGAGAAACTTAGTTTTCCCTTTAGCAATTTATTCTACTTTTGTATTTTCTGCCATTCACTCAGTTTAACAGCACTCTTCCCACTTCCTCCCTCAGTTTCCTCTTTCATTCATCCTTCTTTCCTGGCTTTCTTATTGGAAATATGTTGTCCTTTTAGTCCCATATGGTTGGTTTTTCTGAGGAATATGTTTCTCTTTGGTGTTACTCTTCATTTTATAGGCTTGTTTATTGTTTGGCTGTAAGTTGATCTCCTGCAATGGGTTCAGTACCAAGTTTGAAGAGTAGAGGCCGGGGCTTAGATTATTTAGTCTGTGTTCAGGAAATGTGCCTCTTCCTTGAAGAGGAGATCTGGTTGAGTTAGACCATAAGGTTAATAGTCCCTTGCACAGCTACTGAGGCAGAGTCTACACAAATGACTCAGGAAAGCTCATGTCTAGATTTATCCCACTTCCATTCCATGTGCTTTGAATGGCTTTTCATTCCTATCCCCTTGTCCATGATGCTGCTTTGAATGGCTCTTCATTCCTATCCCCTTGTCCATGATGCTGAAATACTAACATTATTGACCTTATGTGATCCTCCCGGAAGGGACTCAATAAATATATGGTGAATGCATAAATAGAAATGCTTAAAAGGCTGCAAAGCTATGCCTCCCCTCCCTGCTTCCCAGCATTCCCTGCCCAACACCTAGGGGAGAGACTTGGGAGAAAATCTGACATGTCACTTCTGAAGCTTGCTGACCCTGTTTTAGAGAAGGTACAACTCAATGGCTAGATTTTTGGAAGTACTGCATTAATCCTGCTTTAGTGCAGTGTCCTCATTTCCTGGACCAGCAGTCTGATTAGGGAAGGAAGAGTCCTGACCCCTTGGGGTTCTTTTCATTCCTAGAGCCAGTTACCAAAGGCCCTGCCAAGAATTCTGAACCAGAAGAGGTCATCCCATCCCGGCTGGATATCCGTGTGGGGAAAATCATCAGTGTGGAGAAGGTACTTATTTTTCATCACATCCCGCGGTGCAGCCCTAGGGGTCAGGTTTATCTCTTTCCATCTGGAGGAAAATCGGCCTGGAGATGGGAAGTAACATCCCTGAGGTCATATTGCAAGTCAGAAGGCAGGTGTCTAATTCCAGGTTTCAGATTCTCTCTAGCGATTGGTGCCCCTGGACCTTTTGCAGCCAAACAGGCAGGAACTCGGAGTGGGGTGCACTTAGTCAGAGCACTTGTTTATCCATTAAATCTAGCCTGGTGGACCTCACCTAGTCCCGACCAGCTTGCCTGGACTCGCCTCAGGCCTTATCTTGCTTTGATCAGCCACTTTGGTCTGTCCCCTCCACCCTCCCAGAAATGGAGGGAGGACTTCCTTCTTCCCAGAGACAGAAGGTTATGTAACCAGGGGCCTGGGACCATTATTCTGGGCTTTTTTCTCCCCCATCGTGCCTTTTCTTTTCACTATATATACTCAACTACCAGTTGTCCTCCTCCTACCTTCCAATCCACCTAGGACCCATCTGGTGCAGCACATGGGCATGATGGAAGCCACCCACACAGACTAGGCCGTTTATTCTCCATTAAAGATCTTTCCTCCTTCTTACACAGCAATTAAACCCACTGCCGTCGAGCCCATCTTGACTCACAGCAATGCTATAGGACAGAGAAGACATGCACCATCAGATTCCCCAGGCTATAATCTTTATGGAAGCAGCCTGAGTGCTGGTGGATTTGAACTGATGACCTTTTGTTTAGCCAGTGTGTGCTTTAACCATGGTGTCACCAGGGCTCTGGCCTCTTGGTTAAGATTAGGGGGAAAGACCCATTACCCTGTGCCCTCTGAGACATACGAAGAGCTTGAGAAAGCCTCTCCAGGAGGGCTCCGTAGTAAATCAAGTGTTGCTTTCTGACATCCATGGGTTGACCAGGATTTGTGATTCATTCTATCCTGATAATATGTGGACCTGACACATTTTTATGGCAGCACCCAGATGCAGATAGCCTGTATGTGGAGAAGATTGATGTCGGGGAAGGTGAACCACGGACTGTGGTGAGCGGCCTGGTGCAATTTGTACCCAAGGAGGAACTGCAGGACAGGCTGGTGGTGGTGCTGTGCAATCTGAAACCCCAGAAGATGAGAGGACTTGAGTCCCAGGGCATGCTTCTGTGTGCTTCTATGTGAGTAAGGATGTGGGCGGGGTGCACAGGGCCTAGGGAGGAGAAGAAAGGGAATTGGCCTGAGCAGGTGGAAGCCATGAGAACAATGTCCTCTTCTTTAACAAACAGCAAAAGATAGGAGTTACTGTAATATAAATGAAACCACTGGCCTCAGGTAATTTTATTAAAGCATTTTGAGGGCTCAAATCAGTGTGTATGTGGCCAGGTCTTAGAAGAGGTGGAGCCAGAATTCAAATCTAGTTCTGATTGGCTACAAAATTCTTTTTCTGTTTGCCCCACTTCCTCACCCATTAGTTGCCATCTTTCGGGATTTCCATATGTCCTGGTTAACCGCCCCTGGTAATTTTCGGGGATGAAGACCCCCTGAGGCTCTGCCACTGATGATGCTCCGGCTCTCACCAGGCTCCCTTGTGTACAGGCCCAGATTGCCTTCATCACCACAGCAGCTGGAGACAGTCCATAACTTCACTTTTTTCTTGCTTTGCGTGTCTTCCCAGAGAAGGAGTAAGCCGAAAGGTTGAACCTCTGGACCCTCCCCCAGGCTCTGCTCCTGGAGAGCGAGTGTTTGTGAAGGGCTATGAGAAGGGCCAAC
>NW_006399798.1:18084445-18110590 GCF_000299155.1 Elephantulus edwardii | reverse complement strand
AAGCTTAGAAGGCCAGGTAGATGATAGCAAAATTTCATCAACCCAAAACGATGGCAGTGATTCTATATAGTCAGCATTTTCCTTCTGTCATTGATTTTATCCTGTCATTGATTTCGTTGTTAGCTGGCTGAAATGATGAGAGAGAAATGACAACTCATAAGAGTTACCAATCCAAGAAGAAAATATACAAAAAAAATCTAGAAATTATCTTGTAGATTCATTACGTTTTGTTAGTGTTATTCCTTGCTGGTCTGTGAGGTATCATTTAAATAGGCTCAGTTAAAGTAATTCAGCCAAATTCCTTTACCCATGACTTAGACTTTGCCTCTATTTACTGTTTCTTCAATTATATAATACTTTATTAATTTCCTGATAAACCTCTTCTAGCATAGTAAACACATGATTTAAGAAGTTGACAATCTGACCTTACTCTAATAATCCCCACCAGTTTACCGAATTACCTTTTCTATTCTCTATTCCCAGAGCCACTCTCCCTTCAATCCGGAGCATTCCCTATCCATCCCCCATTCTCACCATATCACTTCCTACTTGTGTCTGTGCTTTGCTCATCTAAAGTCCCTTTCACTCCCTCTGCCTATGAGTCTACTAAAAGCCAACACAGGAGCGCCTTTGTTCACAAAGCCTTTCCTGAACACACTCGCACCTTTGTTCACAAAGCCTTTCTTGAACTCTCTAATCTTCTGGGCCTTTGTCCCTCTCTGAGAATGGTTATCATTCCTTAAGGGCCAGAGAGAGTCATATTCCCTTTTCTCAGAAAAACAGACTACACAAGACAATTCAAGGTCAATACACTAAGGAGTAAATCAAGTATTTAAAGACAAAATTGCTTTCTGATTTGTCTATAGAAAGTAACAGCTAGCAGCAGCAGCCTTGATCCGTTCCTTGTAGAGAAGGCAAGGAACAGGCCAACAAGGGCAGTGTCTATTCTAACATTGCCCACAGTAGAGCTGTTGCCTGCAGCAGCAGATACACTGTCAGGCCACTAGCACACTGTGCCTGAGATGGAGAGAGGTGGGCTCAGTGCCCTCAGTTCTTTCCATTACACATTCGTTTCAGTCTCTTCTTTGTGTTCTAGTCTTTCTCCTTTTGAGCTTTGTCTCTACAAAGACACAGTCTGTCTGTGGAACTGATGGTTTTCTAACTATGACATCATAATCTGGCATTTGGTCATTCCTGCAATATAGAAAAGGTGAAATTGCCCCCGGAAAGAAGCAGCTGATTCTCTTAGTGGCAACAGGGACTCATTTCTAAGCCTCGGGAGCCTGGGGACCAGCACAAGGTCAGCTCAAGACATCTGGGAAGGAGCATCTGGCACTTTCCTTTAAAAAACAAATTACACTATTTTATTTACAAAATTCAAAAATACATTGTTTTCCAGAACAGATTCTTCCAATTTCCCTCACCCCTGCCACCCATCAAATTGTACAAATCCATGATTAATCCCACTCTCCCTCTGCACATCCTCATCCCTCTGCTTCCACCCCTCCCTCATGGATCCTTATACTCATTCTACAGTAACGGTTTTATACAATGTTTATCCTTTTGGGACTGAGTTAGTTCACTCAGCATAATACTCTCCAGTCCCTCTCAAGTTAGGTAGTAGTTTACAAAATCTTTGCTCCTGTGTGCTGCATAGTATTCCATTGTGTGAATGTACCATAACTTCTCAATCCATTCGTATGTGGTTGGACAAGTAGACTGTTTCCATGTTTTTGTGATAGTGAATAATGCTGCTATGAACATTGGTGTACAAGTGTGCTTTTGTGCCTTGGTTCTCATTTTTCTCAGGGTGTGTTCCAAATTAAAAATTAAAAAGATGACCCAACAGAGTATAGAAATTATTGAACAATATCACTTATATCACATGTAAGCAAGATCCTGCTTAAGATTATTTAAAAACTACTGGAACAACAGAGACCTACTACCAGATGTGCAAGCTGGGTTTAGAAGAGGCCCTGGCACTAGGGACATCGTAGCCTGAAGCGGAGAGTACCAGAGGAGTGTCTATCTGTGTATCATTGACTATACAAAGGCATTTAACTGTGTGGATCACAACAAATTGTTGCTAAGCTTGAGGAGAATGGGAATCTCAGAGCGCTAAGGATGTCACTATAGAGACTAAGGTGTGCCTCATCCAGGTGATGGTCTTCGCAATGACTTGCTGTGCATCAGAAAGCTGGACAATGACAGAAGAAGAATTGACACCTTAAAGTTACCTTTAAGTTGTGGTGCTGGAGAAGAATATTAACCACCAAGTAAACAAATAGATCTGTCTTGGAGAAAGTGAAACCAAGTTTCTCCTTGGAGAAAAGGATTTTGAAGCTTTGGTCTCATGGCCAACAGGGACCAGTCCTTGGAAAAGGACATCATGCTCTGAAGGGTGGAGGAACAGCACAGAAGAGGAAGACCCCGGATAAGATGGACTGATATAGTAACTGGGGTAATGGAGGTAGGTGTGTCTGAGTCAGTGAGACTGGCTAAAAAAAGGGCAGGCTTCAGAGCTGTTGTACAGGGGGTCACAATGAGTCACAGGCAATTAGACCACACATAACAACAGCATAATTAGATGAGGAAACAGCAATCAGAACAGAGCAGGGAAGCACTACATGGTTCAGGATCAGGAAGAGTGAAAGTCAGGGATGCATCCTATCCCCATATCTTTTCAATCTATATTCCGAACAGACCATTAGGGAGACTGGACTTTATAAGAAGGAATGTGGAATCAGTACTGGAGAAGACTCAGTAACCCTCATTATGCAGGTGGCACAACTTCGCTTGCTAAAACTAGGGAAGACATAATATTTGTTGCAGAAAGTCAAGGACTTTAGTCTTCATTCTGTATTGAATATTGAAGCTCAATGGCAAGAAAACAAAGATTCTCACCACTGGGACAATTGGCAGCTTCATGACAGACAGAGGAGAGACTGACCTTAACAGCTTCATCTTGCTTGGTTCCACAAGTTATACTCTTGGCACCAGCAGTCAGGAAGTCAAAAGATGATTTGCGTTGGGAAAGTACCCTGTCGGGGACTTCTGTGGAGTACTGAAGTACAACGATGTCAGCCTGGAGACTAAGGTGTGCCCAATACAGGCCATGGTCTTCACAGTTACTTGCTATGCATCAGAGGACTGTATAAAATGATAAAGGATGATAGAAGAAGACTCGATGCCTTTGAGTTGTGGTGCTGGAGAAGAGTGCTGAACATATCATAGACTGCCAGAGAACAAACAGTTCTGTTACAAAGTAAGGTGGAACCAAGCTGCTCCCTGGAAGCAAGGGAAATTTCATCTCACATACTTTGGACAAGTAGCCCAGAGGTACCAGCCCTTGGAGAAGGACGTCATGCTTGGAAGGGTGGAAAGACAGCACAGGGGAGGAAGACCCAGGATGAGATGGATTGATTCAGTGACTGCAGAAATGGAATTAGGTCTGTCAGAGACAATGAGAGTGGCTCAGCAGAGCATAGGATTCAGAGCTGTTGTACATAGCATAGCTATGAGTCACAGGGAGCTTGATGACACACAAAACAACAACAATAAACCCTCTGCTTTTAATGTCTATGTTCTGTTTAGCCTTATATTTCTACATTTATATTTTCCTTATATGTGCTTCCTACTTAGATATCGAACTTTTTCAAGACTATAACCCTGCAATATTTTAATAGTAATGGACAATAATGGTGTTTGTTATTGTGTGCTGCTGAGTCAGAATTGACCTGTAGCTGACCCTCTAGTGGGTTTTCAGAGGCAGTAAATCACAAGGGAGGAGAATGCCTATTCTTCTCCAAGAGAGCACGTAGTGGATTTAAACGGTGTATCCTAGGGACTGCAGCACAGTTTCTTGCCACTAGGCCACCAGAGCTCTGTTATAATGGTGCTTAAGAGAAGTAAAAGACTGTGTTGTATGAATTCCACATTCAACAATAACCACACAACCAAATACTTACTTTGAAGTAATATGCAAAGTCCACCAACAGACAGATTTAGGCATTCTTAACTTTTGAAAGGCCAGTTTTTAAAATTCTACAAAAAATGAACACATTATAACAGAGCAGAAGCCTGTGGCACAGTTACTGAAACTGATAGATGTGCAAATGTGGGAGCCGCTGGATGGCCTACTTAACTAGAAGGTTGGCATTTCACAGAGTGTCTAGAAAGTAAGGCCTGGTGTTCTGCTTCTGGAAGGTCATGTCTTCAAAACTCCTTGGAGCAGTTAGTTCTACTCTGACATGTGGGCCACCCCGAGTCAGATCCTAGGGGAAAGTTGCACTGCCGACTCACAGGGAGGCATCAGAATCCACCAGTTGCTCCACCTGTGAAATTTACAGCCTCTGAAAATCAGCTGGAGGGGGAGCTTTGAGTCCCTCTGTTATTCAGCAGCAGCAATAAAATGGCTGAGACTTTATTTAAATGACAAACTTTATGTCAGATTTAATCTTCCCCCCTACTCCCACCTTGGCCCTCACCCTATATTTCCATCTTTTAGGGATAAAGGAGATCACATTAAGGGCCCTCTGGCAAAAACAAAAGCAGCAGCAAGAGTCAGTTGACCAGACTCATTACCACTGTTCTGTTTTCATTTCCTTAAGACAAACACAAATGAGGAATATATGGATACTAAAATATAGCACAAGTAGCTGAGATGATTTGACATTTTTAATATTCAAAGAGTTTTCTAAACCAACAAGAAAAGGAGAAACAATCTGGCAGGAAAGGAGGGAGGCAAGGGCTCTGAAGAGAAGGAAAGAGGCGTTTGCCCTCTTAGAACCCCATCCACCCCTCTCCTCATGGCTTATGGGATATAATCTTGATAGGGAGGCCTTTGCCACCTCCTGCTATGAAGACAGTTCCCTCTGTTTTATACTGCACTTTCATCAACTTAACTTATTGCTATCATCAACTTAACTTATTGCTATCAAATCCGAACCAACTTAAACCGGACCCTCCAGCAGTTTTTAAGAGTTATAAATCACTTTTATCCCCCAGAGATGCTGCTGTATTTGAACTGCTTCACATTCGGTTAGTAGAACAGCGCTTTACCCACTAGGTCACTAGGCATCCACTTTACTTTCATAGCATTGAGCTATTGAGCTATTATTGCTTTCTTCCTAGCAGAATGTGTGTTCTGTCTGGTTGGTTTGGGTATACTTAAGGCAGAGAATCAAACTTTCCCCCTCTATCTGTCCAGGTTTGGACTTCTGACTTTTCAGTTAGCAGCCAAGCTCTTAACCACTGCACCTCCAGGAGCCTTCCAGATTCTCCTATTATTTCCAGAACTTTTGCGTTGATCTCCTGGGGGGCTCTGGTGCCGCTAACGGAAAGGCTGAGCCTCTGCCAGCTCAAGTCTAACAGCAGCTCCAGTGGATAAAGATGGACAATCTCCTGCTGTGAGATTTACACCCTCTGAATATTGGTAGAAGGCCAGATATGTGTTGGAAGCCAAAAAATTTTAGTTGATCTCCTGAGCTTTTAAGCTTCCATTATTCCACATTCAAGTAATGATACTTTCATCCGTTTCTTTCAAATGCTTCCATCTCATTCCCTTTTCTTATTGCATTGATTAGCATTATCTAAGCCAGCTTGAAAAGCAGCAATAGTAACAGACAAATGTATTCATAATTATAATGTTATTATCTAAGTTTCTGGTAGATATTTTAATTATGTTAAGGATATTTCCTCCTTTTCTTACCTCTAAGTTTTTATTGGAATTACATGTTGAATGTTATCTAAAACAATTTATAAAAATCTCCTAAAACTACATGCAAAAATCTAAGTTAGGTACTAAATTAGTTACTGGGCAAGAGTAAAGGACTGTTAAATAGGATAGTATCCCAGGACTCAAAACAGTTATCATCCAGCCGTGAAGAGAAGGCTTAAGTGAAGGAATGGAGAAAGGCTTGGAGAGTGTGGCCATTGTGTGGAATAACCAAGATCATGTTTTTTGTCCAAAACAGATCGCTGCTTGCAGAAGACAAGCAAAGGATGATGTGGAAGCGGGGTTCTCAAGGTAAAGATTAGTCTGGCAATTTATAACAATGGTTATTGTCGTTAAAATGCATACAAAAGGCATTAATAACCTGACAATTATTGAAAACCAAATTTCAGAACTAGAGGAGACATTAGATTAACTCCACATCCCCTCAAGTTGCAGTGAGCGTGCTGCCAAGGGCAGGAAGAGGGCATCACCTGGACACTTTGTGTGGTTCCGCAAAAGAATCCTCCAGGCCAAGCTGAGTTTGGTGGTTAAGGAAGGAGCCCAGTGGTCCAACAGGCTTAACATTAGGCTCGTAACCAAAAGGCGGGCTGCTCCAAAAGGAAAAGATGAAGAAGCAGTCTGCTTCTGCAGGGATTTAGTTTCAGAAACTTATGAACAGTTCTTCTCTGCCCTACACGGTTGCTGTGAATGGAGTGGACACAATGACTGGCTGCTTGGTTGGCTGGCTGGCTGGCTGGCTGGTTGGTTGGTTGGCTGGCTGGTTGGTTGGTTTCCTTGACGCACAGAGTCTTTTGACCAGGAGTGGGGAAGGTGGCAGGTAAGAGGCTATTCCGTTCTCTTCCTGCTATCGAGGACACCAGTCTGGACCAGGGTCTGGGGGAAAGGGCAGATGGTCTTGGGTAAGAGGACTACTGTCATTCATGGCTGATGGAGGGTAAAATGCATGAGTTTTTTTCATGTAAAGTAGCAGGGAAATGTGACTTCTCATCTTGTTAAGCCCCCACCTTTTATTCTTATACCAACCACATAGAACTATAACCTTCAGGGCCATTGACCTAGCTTGTCTGGGAAAGGCCAGTTCTCTTCCCAGTAGTGAGTGCCAGAAAGAGGCTGTTCCTGCCCATTTGAGGACTTCTCCGTTGACGACGTGATTGTGATCATTTCTAACATGATCTACTTTAGCTGATGCTGTACTAGGGAGCTCTGGTGGCCTAGAAGCGAGAAGCTGTGCTGCAATCGCGAAGGCACAATATTTGAGGCTACCAAGTGGTAGCAGGAGAAGGATGGACAATGTCCTCTGCTATTAACTGCCTCTGAAAACACGCTGGAGGGTCAGCTATGGGCCAGTCTCGACTCTGTCGTACACACAACAACAACAACTTGATCTATATTTACAAACCTAGAATAGACACCCTCCCAAGAGTGATGGCACAGGATAGGACAGGATTCAGACCTGTTGTTCACAGGGTCGCTATGAATTGTACTCAACTCAACAGTACCCAAGAACAACATCTATTCTTTTTGGACAACAACTCATTTCTTTCTATCATCTTTCCATGCTTCCTGATCATTCAAGATTTTGCCCAGAGTCCTTCAGTATTGACAACTCCAGGCTTGAATTTGTTCTTCAGCTCTTTCAGCTTGAGAAATGCTCAGTGTCTTCTTCCCTTTTGGTTTTCTAACTCCTGCCCTTTGCACATTTTCTTATAAACCTTTTGTCTTCTCAAGCTGCCCTTTGAAATCCTTTCTGCTGCCCTAATTCAGCATTTCCACCACATCCTCCTTTGATTTGTCTTTTTTATGTTCCAGGGCAACCTTCAGAGTCTATTCTGACATCCATTGTCTTTTCTTTCTTTCCTGTCTTGGTAATGACCTTTTGCTTTCTTCATGGGGGATGTCATTGATGTCAGCTCATCACTGGACTCTGGTCATTAGTGTTCAATGAGTGCAGACAATCACTGGAGACCCAAAATACACACGGGGATGCTCTCTGCAAAAAGTACACTGTCTCATATGTGTCCATGGAGTGTGCCTGGCAGTGGTGCCCAGTGAGAGGGAAGGGCCGCCGTCAGACGTGGTGCTCCCTTATTCCGGGGATTGACTGCAGGCCAGGTGAGGCACAGTCGATAGGCTCTCATACGTGTGCAGTTGTACTTAAACTCCAAGTCTCTAGTGATTTTGCTAGTTGTGATTTATAAGGGAAGGTAAACTTTGATTACTGCTTCAACTATAGATATACATTGTGAGGGACATGGAAATTGACAGCGAATCACTAATTGCTTTGCATGTGTGTTTCTCTTTAAGCGGGAAATCCGAACGTGCGGAGCAGAGGCCAACATCAGAAAGTGATGGTCAGGTACATTTGGGAGGATACTGTGTTATGGTGAGAGACACCAGGAGAGCCGCAGACTAATGAGTTCTCTTTCACTTTTCTAGGCAAGAGGGTTTTGCTGCGCATGCCTGGCATGGATAAGAAATGCCACTAAGAAAAATAAGGCACAGAAGCCACAAGACTCTTTTGATGAAGAAGAAGATTTGAACAAAAGTCTAAGGTAAATGATCAGGAACAACTTAACCTTCTTGTCTGAAATGAACATATATCACAAGAGAGAGAAAAATTCAGAGCAAAATTTCAATGTGGACTCCACACTTTATAATGCCATGGGGGCTGGATGAATTTAATTAAAATGGTCGCCCTGACATAATCTTGAAACCCTAAAGTCAATATGTTCCCTAAGGTCTTCTCAAACAAGAGTGTAGTTTAACTGGTAAAGAGTATGTCTCTTGAGCACTGTGCTTTTTCAGAAGTTCACTTTTATAAAAGTTACCTGTATATGATCGAGAGCTTGGTGCCATGGTGCTTTTCATGTTGTGCTGCCAACTGTAAGGTCAGGGTTCTAGTCCACCAGCTGCTCTGGGAGAGGAGGATGGACAATCTCCTTCTGTAAAGATTTGCAGCCTCAGAAACCAGGCAGAGGGTGAACTATGAGATGAAGGTAACCTGTCGTGTGGGTTTGTATGAGATCAATCTAAAAACAGCTACATGAGAGACTGGACAGGAGCCTCTGGGGAATGTCAATGGAGTTTATGTTAATGGGGAAGAAACAATTCAGAAAAGGAGAGTGGAAATGGTTATATAACTCAAAGAATGCAGTCAGTGTCACTGAACTGAATATGTACAAAATGCTCATTTGTATGTCTTGGTGTGTATATTCTCAATACCAAAATAAATAATTTCTTTTAAAGGAAGAAAAAGAGAAGATTAAAAAATTCAGTTGTAAAAACAAAAAAAAAATTCAGTTGTTCTTTGCAAGAAAACAAGCTGCTAACATTATTCTTATTCTAGGAAGGATCAGTCTGCTGATAGAGAGAAGGGCGATGACACAGACAAAACGGAGGAGAGTGAAGAGAGTGAGGCCCAGGAGACCGAAGGGTGAACGTCGTCGTCCGGCCTCAGCTGCCTCCAGATTTTTTCCTTGTATTATTATGGCAGCAAATGCAAGATTTTAAAACTCAGCAAATATTGGAGATTAACAAACTTTTTATTATGCGCCGATTGAGAACGTCAGCTGTTGCTCAAATGGGTGCAACCCTGAGGGGAAGAATAGATTGGGTTTATATACAGAGATTAGCCACGGGCATTGCATTGCACAAAGTTCCCTGTGGTTGGCAGTTGAGATTTCTTCCCATTCGAGTGTCGTCATATTTTCTGACTTCTCATGGGTGTCCAGGCTCCTGGCCAGGGACAGGATGTAGGCAGGGAGTGGTAACCAAGCTGGGTCAGTATGTACTGGGAACATAAACTTTAGCAACACATATTATTGCCAAAATTATTGAAACATGTTGTTGTTGTTGTTGTTGTTATGTGCCGTCGAGTCGCCTGCGACTCATAGCGACCCTATGTACAACAGCCTTAAACTCCGCTCTGTCCTGTGCCAATCGCACTGTCTCTGACACTGTCTTAAAATGGCTTTCAGAATAATATGGCTTCTCTGAGGCTAACATATAAAATAGCTTCACTAATGCTTAGCATTTAAGCTGCTACTACAGTATTGGCTTCCAAGCATTGCTAGAAAATACCTATGCATTTCCTGTTAAAACATATACGTGCTATAGCCAATTGTAGGCACATCTTCATAAACGGAAATGTTAATACCCTTTTTGGTCACTGCTGCTGCTGATGCTGCTGAAGCCACAGCTTTGAGTTACCAGAAGAATAAGGAAATCTGTCTTGCAAGAATATGGACAGACTGCTCCTTGAAAACAAAGATGGCAAGATGTTGACCTTGCTCCTTACAACTTTGACCATGCATTAAGGAGCACTCCGGCTGTATTTCTTTCAAGGCACTATAGTTAGATCTCTTGGCAGTCCATAGGAAATTCAATATCTTCTTCAACACCACATTGAAAGCCATCAATTCTTCAGTCTTCCTTCCTCTTATTTACTGTCCACCTTCCATTTGCATAGGAAGCATCTGCAAACACCATGGCTTATACAGGTGCACATTCTTTTTTTTAATTGATATTTTAATGGAAGTTTTCACAAAACTTGGATTTCCATTAATTCCTTGTTGCACATTTTCCTCCTTACTCCCCTTCCCAGTTTGCTTTTCTATTTAAAAAGAGTCTTTCATTGTTGCACAATTTCCTCCTCTCTTCCACCCCCAAGTCCACTATCTTATGCATCTATAATTCTGGACTGTTGTGCACATTATTCTTTAAACTGACATTGCTTGTAGCCCATGCAGCAGACAGGATGGTTTGTTAATAGTGTAAATGTTGTTTTTCTGTGTGCCTTCAAGTCATACTGACTCATAGCTGATCCTCCAACAGGTTTTCATGGCTGTAAATCCCACTGGAGGAGATTGGCCATCTTTCTCCTGTGGAGCAGCTGGTACAGTATAACTGGCTGCCTCTTATTTGGCAGTGCAACGCCTTACCACCAAACTAGAAAATAAAATACAAGAAACCCTTGGGGGTGGAACTATGCCAATAAAGCATATGGCACAATTGTGAACTGGTCTATTTGGCAATCCTTCTAAGATTAAAAGTATGTAATCTCAGAAGCAGGAGGGGCTGGGGAAGCCACATTATTACCAAGAAGAGCATGTTCCTTGCACAATATCCTAGATCAAGAAACAGAACTGTAATATCAGAGAAGGCAAGAGATGACAAGAAATAGTGATGGCAACAAGCAGGGCAGAAAAATATTCACAGTCAAACCAGAACACTGGCACTAGACAGTGAGAAGGAACACTGAGCAAGGCAGCACCTACATTGGGGGGGAAAAATGGGTGGGTGTTGAATGCTTTCAAGCAGGTGACTCCCTGGAGGAGTTGTTCCTGATCCTGGATTCATAACCTTTTACTTACCGTAAACCCCATAACTGCGAGCTTCATCTGTGTGGTGGTTACACAAAACCTCGGGAAGGGCAGGGGATTTTAAAATGTGTAAAAAGCTTGCAGAGTGGAAGTCCGTTTGACCTCTGTCTCTTAGGAGTCAACCTTGGACTGATGCTGATTCTCTCTTCTTCTTAAAATGGCACTCTTTTGTTGACTGGGATGAAGTAGAGGTAGGGACACCAAGAATGACATCTAAATGAAAGATTAAGCAGGGGGCTTAAGCCCCAAGCCCAAACTTCTCATACCTTTTATTTAAAAGTTGTATTATTATTATTACTGTTGTTAAGTGCCATCAAGTTGTAGATGACTCATAATGACCCTATGAACAAAAAAACCTGAACAATTGTATAACTTTCATTGTTTCTCCAAATTCATACGGTTTCTGGAGGTAAGCTATTTCGGAAGTGATGACACTCCTGCTTCCAAGCTTGTTTTAACTGGGGAGCTCCACCAAACGCTGTTCATTATGGGTAACCATTATCATGTTTAACACATCAGTGTCACAGTGTTTAGCATCACAGCAACCATGAGTTACCTCTGTACAGCAAATGGACAGACCCGTGCTATGCCATTTAGAAGAATGTTTGACAAAAACAAACAAAAACAAAAAAAAAAAAACACAAAACAACAAGGCCCTTGGGCCCCAGGCCCTCAGGCCCAATGAAATTTGAGAACCAAAGCAAGGTTCAAACTCCATGAGCTCCATTATTCCACATTCTTCCATAATCAAGGATTTCCATTGGCTCTCACCACCCAGAAACGGCTCTCTGGGAATATTCTACTGCTGCCTCAATCTCCTCCTATTCTGATGCCACATGTTTCTTCATACAGTCTACCTTTTTGAATGATTTGTTCAGCGTATAGATGCTTGAGGAAGGGAAAGTCTTAATGCACATCTCCCTTGATTTTAATCCATTGTATATTCCCTTGCTATGTGTGTATAACAGCTTCTTGATTTGAGTATAGGTTTCACATTGTTGATTACCATCAAGTCTCGCAGCACTCATAGTGACTGCATATACAAAAGACCTGAGGCCTTTTTATAACTATTGTTTCTCCAAGTTCGTAGTTACAGAAAAAATTCTTTACTAATGAAGCTATGTTTTTCCTCTGCTGACATTCTTAGGAAGAGAGTGATTTACAATACACAAGCTTTAACACCCCATTTGAGAGGAGTTAAGGATGGCGTCTCCTAAGGTGTCTGCAAGGAAGGTTTCATTCCTTGTGATCTGTCACAAGGAAATCCAGCTTGTTTTGTCCTTTGTTCCTGTTTAAGCATTTGTCTTGGTGTTTGGCTTGCCACAGTACTCCACTATCCTATTTCTACAGGATGTGAGTATGTGCAATGTGCTTAAAATGTATAAAAATGAGGCTTTTAAAATGTAAATTGCTGCTGCTGTTGTGTGTACTGTGGAGTTGGGGCCAACCCATAGCTGACCCTCCAGCAGGTTTTCAGAGCCACTTTTCATATCACAGACTTCCCATCCTTTTCCCACGGAGCAGCTAGGGGATTTGAACCGGATGCCTTCAGGATTGCAGCATAGCATCTTGCCACTAGGCCACTAGTGCTCCCTTTCAATGTAAATTAATATGAATTATGTAAAAAGTAGACATAAACTGCTAAGCTAAACTGATCAATTTCAAGTGCTCAGTAACTATATGTGGTTAAAGGCTTTCCTGTGAGATAGTGTAGGTTTAGAAACCTCTGGTGGCCTAGTGGATATAAAGTTTTGCAGCCAAACTAAAGGTACACACCTGAAATTGAGGGGGCAGCATACACCCCAGTTGTGTGTCCAGCGCTCACCTAAAGCCTGACTCAAACCCAACTTTGAAAAGAACTCATTCATTCCAGAGGCAGAAGCGGGCCATAAAAACTCTTAGCTTAAAAAGTAGTCAGTCAAGGGCAGAGCAAACACAGATGTGCCAGAAAGTCTTATCAGGCAGAGACTTAATGGTCCTTGCAGAGTTTAAAATTAACTCGTTTAACTGACCCTACATAGGCAGAGGTGGGCAAAGTAGCCCACCAATCAAAAGCCGACCCACATTATTGATTCCCCCTGCCCACCCACCATGTTCCCAATTACCCCGCCCTGAACAGAAGTACCTGGAAAGGCCTTAAAAATAAACACACACACAAACTTGGGGCTCTCTCGCCACCTTTCCACTAAAGGAGGGAGGGAGCCTCTGCATGTGGACTGTTCTTCAAATAAAGCGCTCTTTGTTAATTGCACTCCATGGGCCCAACATCTGGTTCATTGGCCCGGAAATGCCCCCTAAAGGACCCTTGCTACATTGAGCGCCTAAATCCCCAGCCGGCCGGTAAGTAAAGAGCACTTTCTATGTCTGTTGTCTCTGTCCCTGTACCTGGTGGTTCAAGCCATGTACCTGTGCCCAAGATTCCTGGGCAGACATGCCATACAGGACTCGTGCTAGGACAGCTGGGAGACAACTCTCGCCTGGCCCTCTGTAGGGGACTCTGTCCCCCTGGTCTGGTTGGAAGAACGAAGTGGGGGGTCACTACCACCCTCCAGAGCCTGTACTCAGGAAAAGCCGGCATTGCACATTTTGGTTCTCTCTCATGCACTGTACCAGTACTTTGTCATGCCTTTTGTCTTACTCTGTGTGAGTTTGTCTTTGTTCTTGTCCTAGAAATGGGTCAAGCCAAGTCAACATCACTGATTCTTAGATAATTTCAGGGAGGTTCAGAGCGTGGCAGCTAGTCAAGGGGTGTACGAGGTAAAAAAGAAAATGCTTGTTCTTTGCAGGAATAAGTTGTTGTTGTTGTTGTTATGTGCTGTCGAGTTGCTTGCAACTCATAGCGAACGTATGTACAACAACCCTAAACTCTGCTCTGTCCTGTACCAATCGCACTGTCTCTAACACTCCCATCCCAATTATCCCAGTCACTGAATCAATCCACCTCATAGAGGGCCTTCCCCTCCTGCGTTGTCCCTCCACCCTCCCAAGCATGATGTCCTTCTCCAAGGACCGGTCTCTTCTCACAACATGTCCAAATTATGTTAGACGGAGCCTCAGAATCCTTGTCTCCAAGGAGCCACCTGGTTTAACCCTTTCCAGGACGAATCTGTTTGTTTTCCTAGCAGTCCACGGTACTCTCAGTACTCTTCTCCAGCACCACAGCTCAAAGGCATCAATTCTCCTTCTATCCTCCTTGGTCATTGTCCAACTCTCTGATGCATAACAAGTGATTGCAAAGACCATGGCCTGTATCAGATGCACCTTAGTCTCCAGAGAGTCACCCTTGCTCTTCAGTACTCTGGAGAGGTCCCTAACAGCTGACTTTCCCATGGCAGTGAGCCTTTTAATTTTCTGGCTACTGGTGCCAAGAGTGTTGACTGTGGAGCCAAGCAAACTGAAGCTGTGAACAATCCCAATCTCTTCACCATCCATCCTGATGCTGTCAATTGGTCCAGTGGTGAGAATCTTTGTCTTCTTGACATTGAGTCTCAATCCATATTGCAGGCTGCAGTCCTTGACCCTCTGCAGCAGGTGCTTCAGGTCCTCCTCAGTTTCAGCAAGCAGGGTAGTGTCATGTGCATAACGCAATGAAATTTGAGCTATATCTAGTTAAAGGATGTATTGTTATTGTATTTAATAATTGTGTACCTGTATCACATCTAAGGATTGCACATACATTAACACTGTTCTGTTCATTTCATTTAAAATCATTGCTCAAAAGTAAGAGTGAAAGTTTGTATTCTGGTTAAAAAAGTCAGTTAGAAAAGAATTCTGTGTAATTAACCTGTTTGCTAATATTATCTTTGGACAAAAGAATATTTCAGTAAAAATTTAGCATTTTTAGTATTATTTAAGTTGGGATAAAAAGAAAAAGTAGCCTTTGTACAGATCCTTAATTTGACAAGTGGAGAATAACATTACAAAATCCCACTATTTCAACTAAAAAAATAATAAATCAACCTATTATTATAAGGAACTTCTAATTAATGAATAGAAAAAAAATTGTTATTAAGTAGAGGTGAGGATTTGCTTATAGCTCTACAGGCTCAGAAACACTGTGGGTGTCTTTTAGAAATGTGAAACTCCGAGACAAGGCCACACTTTAACAAGGATGAAGTTTCAAAATAGCAGATAATACCAGCTATTGGGCACATATTTCTAATACTGCACGTTAAAAGTTTGTTCATTGGCTTTATAAAGCTTTGGGTAAATATATCTCTTTAGTGAATGTTTCAAGAGTATAGTTTTCATAAAAATAACAGTAATAACTTTAGGGTATCCTTATATTCCTCCTTGTCAGTTGCTTTCTTTATCTTTCTTAGAGTATAGATAAATCAAAGACAATGTTAAATAGAGCAAAGACCAGCTTTAACTAATACTTCCTAGAGAAGGAATTGGCAAAAAACAAGCCTCCAGGAGTTGACTGCATACCAATTGATTTATTTCAACAAACAGATCCTGCCCTGGATGTGCTCACTAAGTTGTGCCAGGAAATCTGGAGGACAGCCAGCTGGCCAACTGACTGGAAGAGACCGATATTTGTTCGCATTCCAAAGAAAGGTGACCCAACAGAGTGTGGAAATTACCGAACAATATCATTGATATCACATGCAAGCAAAATTCTGCTGAAAATTATCCAAAAACGTTTAGAACAATATGTCAACAGAGAACTGCCAGATGTGCAGTCTGGATTTAGAAGAGGTCGTGGTACTGGGGATATTATAGCTAATGTAAGATGGATCTTTGCAGAAAGCAGAGAATACCAGAAGAATGTCTATCTGTGCTTCATTGACTATGCAAAGGCTTTTGACTGTGTGGATCACAACAAGCTGTGGCTGACTCTGAGAAGAATGGGAATCCCAGAACATTCAATTGTGCTAATGTGAAACCTATACTTGGACCAGGAGGCAGTTGTCCGAACAGAGCAGGGAGACACTGGATGGTTCAAAATCAAGAAAGGGGTCTGTCAGGGATGTATATTGTCTCCATACCTTTTCAATCTGTATGCAGAACAGATCATCAGAAGACGCTGGGCTGTATGATGAGGAATGTGGCATCAGGATTGGTGGAAGAATCGTCAACAACCTGCGTTATGCAGATGACACAACCCTACTCGCTGAAACTGAGGAGGACCTGAAGCGCTTGCTGCAGAAGGTCAAGAACTGCAGCCTCCTATATGGATTGAAGCTCAATATCAAGAAAACAAAAATTCTCAAAACTGGGCCAACTGGCAGCATCAGTATGGATGGTGAAGAGATTGAGATAGTTAACAGTTTTGGTTTACTTGGCTCCACAGCCAACGCTCTTGGAATGGCAGCCAGGAAATCAGGAGACGATTCACACTGGGAAAGTCAGCTGTGAGGGACCTCTCAAGAGTACTGAAGTGCAACAACGTCAGGCTGGAGGCTAAGGTGCGCCCGATCCAGGCTGTCGTCCTTGCAATTACATGCTATGCATTGGAGAGTTGGACAGTGAATAGGGATGATAGAAAGAGAATTTATGCATTTGAGTTGTGGTGCTGGAGAAAAGTGTTGAATATACCATGGACTTCTAGGAGAACAAACAGGTTTGTCCTGGAGAGTGTGAAGCCAGAATGTTCCCCGGAGTCAAGGATTCTGAAGCTTCGTCTGACATACTTTGGGCATGTTGCAAGGAGGGACTGGTCCTTGCAGAGGGACATCATGTTTGGGAGAGTGTAGGTAGGGATGGCAGAGGAGAGGAAGACCCTCGATGAGATGGATCGATTCTCTGAGTGGAGTGGCGGGAATGAATGTGTTTGAGACAGTGAGGTTGGCACAGGATAGAACGGCGTTTAGGGCCTTTTTACATAGGGTCACTATGAGTCACAAACGACTCATTGGCACATAACGACAACAACAAGAGAAGCATCATTAATTAGAGCCTTATTGGTTCCACTTGTCAGCATAGGAAGTTAATGTAAAAAAGCAATCGATTTGTTAGCTTCTGCTAATAGGGTTGCTATGAGTCGCAAGCGACTCAATAGCACATAACAACAACAACAACAACAACATGCTAATAACACTAAGAACTGTATCCACATTTACAGTAAATTGGAAACGTAATTTGCTTAAACTTTTCCCTCTTTTAACAACTAGGATCTAGAGGAAAGAGAAAAGGCCAAAGAACAGCCAAAATTATTGGGGCAGCCAGCCATTGCTTCCAGTTTAAGTCCTGTGTCAGGAAAAGCAGTCTTACTCATAAATGATGCCACCCAAAGGTAACAGAAAAGGTCAAAATCCCTTCCACTGTGGAAAGCTGGGCCACTTCAGCAGACAATGTGTCAGATTAACAAGTGTGTAGAGAGGAAGCTCCTACTCACTTGCTTGAAATGTGAATCTGAATGACATTTGACCAAGGGCGGCCTACATCAGGTCCTCATAACAGAATCCACAAAGGACTGACAAGCCCAGACTCCCAGCTGGAAACAAAACAGGACACTTCAACAATTCAGATACTCCCAGAAAAGTCATGGGTGAGCATTAACGTTGCTGGTAAGTATATCCATTTTCTCCTGGACACAAGAGCCTATAATTCGGTCCTCAAAGCCTTCTCAGGTCCACTCTCTTCTCACTACTCCTTACTTGTTAAAATTAATGGGAAAACCTCATAAGCAGTTGCTTACATCTTGTAGTTCCTAGCCATTATAATAGACAAAGTGCCAGCCAACCAACTTCCTTCTATAACTTAGTTTGTGCCACTGTCAGAATCCAGTTAAAATAATTTTGACTCATGTACTCTTTAACATATTAAATTTGTGTCTTCTAAGCTACAGCAGTTCTATGGTGCCTCTCAGAAGACATAAAAATTCCAAAATTAATCACCACAATAATCTACGTTTCCTATTGCCAAAGGGGCCCTTTAGAGTAGTGAGAGAAGATCTTCACCCTGAGACCTACAGCGCCCTTATCCAACAGGAAATATCTAAGAGAATATGGTGCCCCATCTCCTAATAAATTAGGGTGAAATCTCTCTCAGGGAAAAGTGGCACTAGGGACATTATTGCCAATGTCAGATGGATCTTGGCAGAAAGCAGAGAGTACCAGAAGAATATCTATCTGTGTTTCATTGATTATGCAAAGATATTTGACTGTGTGGAACACAGGGATGTGTGTCAGGGATGCATCCTGTCCCTGTACCTTTTCAATCTGTATGCACAACAGATCATTCAGGAAGCCAGGCTTTATGAGGAGGCATATGGCATCAAGATTGGAGGAAGACTCATTAACAACCTATGATGATATGCAGATGACACAACCTTGCTGAAACTGAAGAAGACCTGAAGCACTTGCTGCAAAAAGTTAAGGATTCAAGGTGCTCTGGTAGCCTAGTGGCAAGAAGCTGCACTGTAATCCCAGAGGTACGTGGTTCAAATCCACCAGTTCCTCTCCTGAAGAGAAGTACAATCTCCTCCTACACAAGTCTGAACTGATTTGATAGTGCACACAGAAAAAAAAATGTAAAAAAAAAAAAAAGGTCAAGGAGCTCAAGCAATTCTTTAGATTCACTCTTAAACAAACAAACAAACAAAACAACCAAACAAACAAAAAACCCAGCTGGAGTTAAGAGCTGCTAGAGATTACATACAACTCGTCTCATTAAAAAGGGAAAAAAGATATTCAGGCCGCGCGCCGGCCCCTCCACGCCCGCGGCTCGCAGCGCCAGCCTCCTCGCTCGATCGCGCGCCGCCTCCCCCAGCCCCCGCCGCCGCGATGACGGAGGACAGTCTGCGGCCAGCCAGCAAAGCTTGGAGCTGGACTATCAGGACACGTGCGAGATAGACCGGGACAATGAGGAGGAGACAGAGCACGCCAAGGAAGTCCTGGAGGAGATTTGGGAGCCAAAAAGAAACAGAAGAGGGAAAAGGAGAAGCCAAATTCCAGAGGCACCAAGTCAGATTCTGCATCTGATTCCCAAGAGATTAAAATTCAGGAGCCATCAAAAAATCCCACCATCCCAATGCAGAAGCTGCAGGATATCCAGAGAGCAATGGAGGTTTTATCCGCGTGCCAGGGCCCAGCCAGGAACATTGATGAAGCTGCGAAACACAGATACCAGTTTGGGGACACACAACCAGTACCCAAGCTAAACGAGTAATAACATCTCATGGTGCAATTGAGCCGGATAAAGACAATGTACGCCAGGAACCATACTCTTTGCTACAGGGTTTTATGTGGGACACTTTAGATTTGAGTAATGCTGAAGTGTTGAAGGAGTTATACACTCTGTTAAATGACAATTACTTAGAAGATGATGACAATGTTTTCCAGTTCGACTATTCACCTGAATTTCTTGCTGTGGGCTCTGCGTCCCCCAGGCTGGCTTCCTCAGTGGCACTGTGGAGTCAGAGTGTCTACAAATAAAAAACTAGTAGGGTTCATAAGTGCCATCCCTGCAAACATTAGGATCTATGGCAGTGTGAAGAAGATGGTTGAAATCAACTTTCTTTGTGTTCACAAGAAATTGAGATCAAAGCGGGTAGCCCCAGTGTTAATTCGAGAGATAACCAGAAGAGTGAACCTGGAAGGGATTTTCCAGGCCGTTTACACTGCAGGAGTGGTTCTTCCAAAGCCAGTGTCTACGTGCAGATATTGGCATCGATCACTAAACCCCAGAAAAAAATGGTACAAGTGAAATTTTCTCACTTGAGTAGAAATATGACTTTACAGAGAACAATGGAGCTATACAGACTTGCAGATGTTACAAAGACTTCAGGTTTGAGACCAATGGAACAAAAAGATATCAAAGCCGACCGAGAACAAATCAACGGTTACCTGAAGCAGTTTCATCTAGCTCCAGTGATGGCTGAAGAGGAAGTCGCCCACTGGTTCCTTCCCCAGGAGCACATTATTGACACCTTTGTAGTAGAGAGCCCAAGTGGTAAACTAACCGACTTCCTGAGCTTCTACGCACTCCCCTCAACAGTCATGCATCACCCAGTCCACAAGAGTCTCAAAGCTGCGTATTCCTTCTACAACATTCACACGGAGATGCCCTTCTTAGACCTCATGAATGATGTACTCATTATAGCCAAGCTAAAAGACGTAATCAATGCACTAGATTTGATGGAAAATAAGACATTCTTGGAGAAACTAAATTTTGGTATAGGAGATGGCAATTTGCAGTATTACTTGTACAACTGGAGGTGGCCAGGAACAGATTCTGAAAAGGTTGGACTTGTATTACAATAGATGAATATTTTTATTTCTAGAACTTTCTTTTTTTTATTTCTATAACTTTCATCATCGTTTATAACTATTCTATATAATGATTCCTGGAATGCCATTCCGAAGAAAAGTAAAAGCACAACTTATGTGAAATTGAAGCAGTTGATAATGATCAGAAAAGATGAGAAAACATCCACCTGTGACCAGTTCTGCACGTTTCTAGCTAGAACGTAAAACTTCCTCCTTTTTTGCACTGTTCACCCCTTGGGGGAGGGATGAAGGGTACAAAGAGCACGTTCCTCTAGTTTTCAGTCCTTGGTTGTCTTGATAAGAACGATTTTTCCACCCGTTAGCAAAGGGACTATTTTTGTATGGACTGCAGAAAAGTTATGTAGTCATGTAAGAAATTCGTTGCTATTGTGTGAAGAGAAACAGCTGCATTCCTATTTTAAAAAAAGACATTCAGGTAGAATCAGTACACTACTCTAAATTAGCACAACTAACACAGAGTAAAGAGAACCCTGCAACTACTTTAAAAATACACTAACTTAGACCCTACGTCTCCTGAGGCAAGAATAGTAATAAATTCCCATTTCATCAATCAATCTGCCCCTGATATTAGAAAGAAACATCAGAAAAAGGCTTAAGCCTCCAGTATAATTCAAGCTAATTTTTAACTGGTATTGTTTCAGTGTTCAACAACAAGGGATTGGAAGAGGAAAAGACTAGCTAAAACCCAAATTTCTTAAAACCACTGTTAACAGAATATTTAAAACCTTTTCATTCAGGAGATGTGTCCAAAACCCCCAATTTTAAGGCTTTTACTTCCAGTATATTATGGAAAGCATAGTCACGGGCATGTAAGCCGTAAATGTCAAAAGATCCTTCAAGAGAGTAAAGAGGCAACAGAAAGGAAGGCTCCTGCCACTTGCTTTTAATGCAGTCCTCATACACACCTGGCTCAGTAATGTCCCTCGTGAGTGTTGGTATCAGGAGAGCAATCAGACAGGGCCCTCGCTCCCTCAGAGGTGTTACAGGAGATGAGCATAGTACCATAAGCCTGGAGAAGCTGAGTATGCATGGATGTTGCTGGTAAAATAGTTTACTTTCTTCTTGACATTAGCACAAGTTATTTCATCTTAAGATTTTCAGTTACCTTCTTTCCCCCCACAAACTTACTATTGCAGACATTTAGAAAAACCTATAACAAAATACCAAACTCTCCTGTTAAACTATATAAAATAAAGTATTATTTTCCATAAATTTCTAGTTATATCTAAATCTCCTGTACTTTTATTACAAAAACACTTACCAAAAGTAAATGCTAAAGTTCTTTTCACGCGAATGCTTCCGATGGTATTTTTTTTTTAAAGTAACTGAATGCCAGTAAACCTCAATATACCTCGAAAGTTAAAAAGTATATAGCCATTATTAATTAAAAGAAACAATAGTCCTTGAAAACGCTTGTTTTTACATTTTATTTTGTAATCTTATTTAAATAATTTTAATTTTAATGAACATTTACAGAGATTTTGGATTTCCATTCATTCATTACTGCACTTCTTTCCCCGCCCATCTCCCGCCCTCCTCCCCCCAGTTCACTCCTCTCTTTCAAAAGTAAAAGAAACACTCATTCCCTGGTACACAATCCCCCCGCACCCCTCCTGCCACCCGAAGTACATTCCACTATGCAACCCTAATTGTGGACTCTTGGGGGCGGGGAATAAAAAAAAAATTGAGGACTCTTGTGATAACCATAATACCCTATCATACATCGCTTTTAAATTATTCACTCCCTCATTTGTTTCAGTGCAGTATGCACAATTTATCCAGTTTTTTTCAGTCTTACCCCAACCCTGATATCAGTCCCATTTTACAACAGTGGCACCATGCAGTATTTGTTCTTTTGCATCTGAGATATTTCACTCAGCATAATGTCCTCCAGGCTCACCCATTTTGAATAATATTGCATGATTTCCTTGTTTTTCAATGCAGCATAGTATTCCATTGTGCGAATATACCACAGCTTCTCTACCCATTCGTTTGTTGATGGGCACCTGGGTTGTTTCCAACTCCTTGCTATTGTGAACAGAGCCAAAATAAACATGGGTGTGCATATATCTGCGTGGATGTCAGTTATGGTCTCTTTGGGATATATTGCCAGTAGTGGAATTGCTGGGTCAAACGGTATCTCTATTTGCAACCTTTTGAGAAAGCGCCATACAGCCTTCCACAGTGGTTGCACCATTTTATACTCCCACCAACAGTGAATAAGGGTTCCAGTTTCTCCACAACCTCGCCAGCATTTATTGTGTGCTGTTCTGTTAAGTTTTGCTATTCTGACTGGGGTGAGATGATATCTTATAGTTATTTTGATTTGCATCTCTCTTAGAGCTAAGGATTTTGAACATTTCTTCACGTGCTTGTTGGCCATCTGAATGTCTTCTTTGGTGAAGTGTCTGTTCATATCCTGTGCCCATTTTTCTATTGGATTATTTTCCTTTATCTTGTTGTGGTGCTCAAGTATTTTATAAATTCTAGAAAAAAGTCTGACATGTCATTACCAAATACTTTTTCCCAGTCTGTGGCTTCCCTTTTTACCCTGTTGCAGAAGTGTTTGGATGTGCACAGGGATTTGATTCTTAGAACGTCCCATTCATCTATTTTATCTTCTCCTGGTTGTAGATTTTTCAAGATACTTGGAAGACTGTTTGTGTTCTGGATTAGGACTACTAGAATTCTTCCAAGCTTTTCTTTAATGAAGTTTACAGTCCTTGGTTTTAGTCCTAGATCCATAATCCACCTTGAATTGATCAACTACATCCAATAGTTTTCTTGCTGAGTCTTTAGGGTTTTCTAGGTATACTATCATATCATCTGCATAGAGAGATAATTTTACCTCCTCTTTGCCAATTTGGATACCTCTTATTTCCTTCTCTTGTCTTATTGCTCTCGCTAAGACTTCCAATACAATGTTGAATAAGAGAGGTGAGAGTGGGCATCCTTGCCTAGTTCCTGTTCTTAAAAGGAATGCCTTTAACCTCTCTCCTTTGAGAATGATGTTGGCTCTCGGGTTTGCATAAATACTTTTTACAATGTTGAAGAAATTCCCCTCTAATCCTATTTTGTTGGTGTTTTAATCAGAAAAGGGTGTTGGACTTTGTCAAAGGCATTTTCTGCATCAATTGATAGGATCATGTGGTTCTTTTCCTTTGCTTTGTTAATGTGATGAATTACATTGATTGTTTTCCTTATGTTGAACCACCCTTGCATACCTGTTATAAATCCCACTTGGTTATGATGTATTATTTCTTTGATGTATCATTGAATTCTATTGGCCAGGATTTTATTCAGTATTTTTGTACCTGGACACGTTGCTGTGGCAGGGATGGGGGTGCAGGGCTTGGGCAGCGCTGGGAGTTAGGGGTTGCAGTCTGTTTCCAGATATTAAGCTGTCAGTCCTCAGCAATTAAGTCTTGCGTTGCCCTCCTTGTGTCTATTTTGTAATTTTAACGAATATTTACAGAAAAGTTGCATTTTCACACATTATTGCACATTTTACTCTTTTCCTCCCTTCCCCCTCCCCAGTTAATTAAAATATTAATTCATTGTTGCACAAGTATCTCCTTTCCTCCTCCTCCAAGTCCTCCTTACAATAATGTACTTCTTATTCTAAGCTATTGTCATACATATAATGTCTTATCATACATTCCTTCCATAGCATTCTTTCCTTCATCTATTCATTATCTATCCACTCTTACCCTATTCTCCTCCCAATCCCCCATGTCAGACCTGCTTTATAACAGTAGTACTGTATGGTATTTGTCCTTTTGTAACTGGGGCATTTCACTCAGCATAGTGTCCGCCAGGGTCCTCAAGTTGTGTAATGTTTTACAAGTTCACTGTTTTTAGTGCTATGCTGAATTTCATTGTATGACTGAATATACCATCTCCCATCTTACCAGCCCAGAAGCCAAATAATAAAAATTAATCCAAAAGTTAAAATCTATCAATAAAAGAATATTTTTTCTATATCTGATAGTATGCAATCCCTATGCTCTAATAACCCAAGTACCCCCAAAGTCTAACTATTTCTCAGTATAAACTTTAATGATATATTCTTTACTATATCTCTCAAATCTGACTCTTTTCCAGAAACACTAAGAACGAGTCAATATATACAGTTAAGCAGAAATAGAATAAGGATGGTCCTAAGTCCTTTTTCAGAAAGAAAGGACATAGTTTTGTTTTAAAGTAATCTGATTTTATCAGAATTTGAAAGCTAAGAAAAATTGACATGGGCGTGGAAGTTGTAAACATTTCAGAGAAAGTGAATGTTGTTAGAAAGATAAACAGTAAATTGTCTTGTCTAGTCTTTAATTAAGAAAATGAATCAAATTAAAATATTTTAGCTGAGATGTTCTAACAAACTCAATCTAATAAAATTTCCTATTGCTGATTATTCTGTTGTATATGAGAGCAGTTCCACAACAAATACCCAAAGTGTCACCATATGCTTTCTGATCTTCAAACTCATACAAGAGTAGGTTTTTTTAAAAGTATGTCATAAACTTTATGTAAAAGTTTAAAAAAAGGTTACATAGATCTGAAGTCACCATTAACATGTTTAAACCTAACCCAAGTGCTCTTAAAATGGACACTAAAAATAGTAACCCTAGAAAAAAACCAATTCCAGTGTATAGAAATTTAACTCTCAAGAAATCCTTCAAATAGAAGGTTCCACGGCTCCTCAAGTCCCTATCATCAGGCCTGTTGTGCTAAGCTATATACTTATGTCACTCCCCTCGGTCTGTCTTAATAACATTCTCCTCTTAAAATTCTGGTAACGTCATGCTCTTCCTGCAAAGTTCTTAGCCATCCCTTCCCCCTTATTAACAAACTCACAATCCACAACTACAGAAAACAAGACCTGTGAAAAGTTTCCATCACCCCAATCTAACCTATATGCTAAATTCTTGCCTACCCTAACATCACCAAACTTGACCTAGGCTCATTCTGCCTTCTTATTAGGAAGAAGCTCAGATCTCTCTCTTGCTGTACTTAATATAAACTTCATGCAATATCAAAATTAGCACTGCATTCTGTTACAAACTACCCCCTCTGTCCAACTCTTTCTTTTATTATTATTATTATTTTGTGTGCGTGTACCGTCAAATCAGATATGACTGGTACAGGAGGATATTGCGCCTCCTTCTCGGGCGTCTGGGGGATTAGAACCGTGTTCCTCTGGGACTGCAGTGCAGTTTCTAGCCTCTAGGCCACCAGAGCTCCCCTTGTCCATCTCTTTCTAAACCACCCACTTAAAAAGTATTTCGTGATCTGCTCCAGATCATATGAACTGGAAGCTACCGCAGACCGGGTTCAGCTTCTGTCAGAGTCAACTTCTAAAGATGCCTGAAAGCATCAATCTATTAACTATAAAAAAAAATCCTGTCTCTGCTCGTTTCTAGGAGACTTGTTTCTGTTTTCCAGTGAAATAAATAGAAAATCAGGGACCCAATACAATTAGGATGCCCCCTTGGTTACGCCCCATCCTAACTCCCTTCCTAGTCATTTTTCTTTTGTTTGTTTGTTTTTTTTAACTCATGTTCCCTGTTTTATAAATATCATTCAGGAAAGTGCCAAATTGGTTCAGCCCCTGCTTGGAAAGCAGTTTCTAAAAAAAAAAAAAAAAAGAAAGCAGTTTCTTAGTGCAGTTTCACAAAAAGTCTACACCTTCTTCACATTTTGCTGAGCTTGAGCATTCCACAATCCCACAACAGACTGAAATGCCTTCTTCTAATGTTCCTGAGATGACCATTGCACAGTCATGCCAATTTCA
>NW_006399798.1:18056229-18057425 GCF_000299155.1 Elephantulus edwardii | reverse complement strand
GACCAAAACCAGCCCGCCGCCATCCCGGAAATTCACACTCAGGGACATAAAAGTATTGACTAACCCGCTGGCGAGGTGCGCACCCAGACCTCGCCGCCGCCCTCTACCTCAGTCCCTTCTCGGGAAATTCGCCCTCAGGACCTGCTCTTCGACCCTGCCCGACCTCAGTACCTGCGCTCTGACCCTTCCTTGGCCATGTCCCTGCTGCCCCTTTGTGTCCTTGTGCTCCTCTCCTTGGAGCCGTCGTCGTGGCTCCTCCTCCTGGATGCACGAACTCAATACTGGCCGCCTGACCCGGACCTCATGACCTCTGATGCCCCGGAAGCGAACGCACCCGTGTCTCCATCTGCTGCCTATCAACCTCCTGACCCTGCTGACCCTGAACAACCTGGTAACCTTGACCCACGTCCTGACCTTGATTACCCTGCTGACCCTGACCACTCTCCTGACCCTTTCGAACCCGGTGACCCCGGTCACCGTCCTGACCCTGCTCACCTTCCTGAATTGCCCCGGAGACTAACAGCCCTGCCCCAGCCGGGGGATTGGGGGGACAAGGAGTCTCTGGCATCGCGCCCGTTTTTGGCCGGGTCTCAGGGGGTCCCGCCTTCGGCGCCAAGGCCTCCTCCGAGGTCTCAACAAGAACTAGGAGACAACCGGCCGCTTCCAGTAAAAAGTAAGGTGGGAATTCCTGTGGGAAATCGGGCCCCAGGCCACGAGGCATGGAGACTCTCCCTCCCAACTATCTATGGTCACGGTTCCACACCCGCGGACTTTATTGTTCCCTCGCTGAAGGGAAACAAGCATGTAGCTGGGAAAACCTCACTACATAAGGGAGTTGTAGGACCTGCTCGAGTCCAGCAAGAGGCTCCAGGGTCCCCCCACGGATCCTCTGACGGGACTGAATTTCCAGCACTGCCTCTCCAGCCTCAGCAAGAGGTTAAAGCATCTCGAGCTGAGAGAGAGTTCCACTTTCCAGGCTTTCCTGGGAAAAGCGAACCTTCTCCTATCCAGCAGGCGGCCCCTGCTCAGTATCCTACAGAGACTGAACAGTCTCCAGTCGAGCTGGAGAACCCATTACGGCCTCTAGAAACTGCTGAGGAAGCTGAGCCATCTCTACAGGAACCCCCAGTTCAACCTGTAGGGTTTCCTTTATAAGTTGGAACTGGTACATTCCAACAAGACTATCCAAGAGAACC
>NW_006399798.1:18019194-18055446 GCF_000299155.1 Elephantulus edwardii | reverse complement strand
TGAACCAGGGAGCACAGACTTCAGAGCCTCCTCACGTGGCGGAATCTTTGAGATCATAGGCAGCCCCCAGTTCAACCTATGAAGCCCACAAAGGGGGGTGTAGCAAAGCCTCCTGTGTTTCATGAGGTTTCATCACCAGGTGAACATAAGGGTCAGCCTGTAAACGTGGCTCGTGTCACAGATCCTGTCATGATTCTGTCAAAAAGCCCACAGAAGTCTACACCTCTTCACATTATTCCAGTCCCATCACAGACTTCAGTGCCTTCTTTTTCAAATGCTCCTGAGAAGACCATTGGACAGTCACGCCAATTTCAAAATACAGACATGAGTGGTGTTACAGCTCAGATTTTGAAGACAGAGTTTACTGTAACACCAGGGTGTATTACCACTACAGTAGAATATTCTACTGCCCAGTAAAGAGCCACAGCTCCTGCACAGTATCTCGAGGTGACGATTCTGCATCCAGAGCAGGTCCAGGCTCAACAGCCAAACCAGACCAAGGTCACGGATCAACCAGTGGACCTGGATATTACTTTAAGTACAGAGGTTGAGCCTTCTCCAACCAAAAAGGAGACAACAACGCAGCCCCCAGCGCTTCAAGAAATTGGGGCTAGTTTGCTGGTGAGCCTTGAAAAGGCAACTCCACCATCAGATCAGGCTCAGAATCAACATCAAGGCACCTCCAACGTCATAGTTAACCTTGAAAACCTGGAGTTCACCACGATTTCAGAACCCACTAGTCAGGTGGTACCTTCTACACCCCTGCAGAAGAGCACAGTTCCTCCTACAGAGCAGTAAATCACAATGGAGGAGATTACCCATCTTTCTTCTTCTGTAGAGCTGCTGGTGGATTCAGACCACCAGAGAAGCACCACCGAAAATTGAGGCAATATTTTCCTTTATTTTTCACAGAGATTTGTCTTAGAACAAGAAAGAGTATATTGGAAGGGGCACATTTGAAGCATTGCCCTTTTTGGAGTATGTGGACAAACAAAGGTACCACCTTAGTGAAACCACGCCGTCACAGCAATGCTCTAAGACAATTGGCTCTCCAACTTTAGTGGGGATGAAAATCAGGGCTCATAAAAGCACACGTTTGGCTTCATCACCAGAGTTACGATTCGGTAGATCTAGAGTAGGCCCAAGAATTGACACATTCAATAAATTCTCAGGCAATACCGGTTTGAGAACCACTGCAGGAGTGCAAATTTGCCCAAAGGGACTGTGCAGTGAGGGTTAGAATGAGAGAAATTGCATCATAGCCACCAATCAGAAGACAGTAACCACAGCCAGGTGCATTATTACTCTGAAGTTTTGCTATCTAACAGCTAACTGAGGCAAATATATTTCTACCAGTTTATTATCTAACAGATAATTGAGGCAATATTTCCTTTATTTTTCACAGAGATTTGTTTTGCAACAAGATAGACTATATTGAAAGGGACACATTTGAAGCATTGCCCTTTTTGCAGTATGTGTAAGTTACAAACATTTGGAATACAAATATTTGGAATTTTTCTGAAATCTCATTACAAAATCAACCACAAATAGTTCGTAATGAGATTTCAGAAAACTTCAAGGTCAAAGGATATTTCCCTGAGAGAATATCTTTTCTCTCTTGCTTGTGTCTAATTTTTTTTTTTAAATCTTGGTTCAATTTAATACATGAAATCAGTATGTTTCATGGAATATTTCATGCCTGGCATGGAAAGCAGTTTTTACGTAAGGTGTAAGTAAAATAGGAAATGTAGACCTGGAGAAAAAAATGTTTAAAACAAATACAGAGTATCAGTTAGCTGGATAAGCCTAGCACTAATTCTAAAGCATATGTTTTAGGATCTATTTATCCAACTGAGAATACAGACAGGCCGAGAGCCTTCTCTAACTCCTGTGTGATACACTTGGCTTTCTCTAGTACTGATCCTGTCATGGGCAGTTCAAGTCACCAGCTTAGCGCTGTCATGGGAACCCTGGTGATGCTGCTAGGATGGTCCCTAGGAGTCTGCACTGGAGTTTAATTAAAGTTACTCACTGACTGACTGCACCTTAGAAAGCTACAAAGAAAGGCTAGCTCTGCTTCCTGGAAGGAATCTTAACACAGGTTCTTCCAAACTCAGCCATCAGCTTCTAGACAGAAAGCAGAATTAATTCTTGGAAATCTGCCACAGTGCACATTTCTCTCTTCAGCCGCCCAGGACACTATTTCTCAGATAGTCAGGAAATGTCTGTGGGCAGTAGGAAACTCTGAGGCATGAACAAAGATGATATTTAAGTAAAGCGATAGTGGGGAAAGTGTTAAGAATGAAAAACACACTGCTCTCACCGAATTCCAGGCACTTTCTTTCCTGAATGCTCTTTAGACAAGAGGTGTGGGATTTATTCCTTTCAGCTAAAAATTCTGTGATTTGTCTTTGACTTGAGCCAGTCCTCATGAGCGTGTTCATTGGCACAAAGGGACTTGTGGACCAAAGGTGAGACTTTCCCTCTAAATCTAAATTGGGAGAGTATTGTCTTATGCTTCAGGAAACCCATTTCACATAGTTTATTTCTATTTAATGGAGATGTTTGTTTAGCCTATTTCTGGCTCCAGATTAACAGATCCTACAGGCACCAAAGTATAAGTACCTCTCCCCACTATTAAGTTGTTGATGCTGCCCTTGGTATCCATTGCTGATGGCACAATATGTAAGTATTTTTTGTTCTGGTTGTTTGGAGTTGGGAAAAGAAAATTAGAGAGTCTCTTTTTTGCCAGCACCCGTTAAGAAGAGTTTATGATAACAGACCAGAGAGCAGAGTCAAAGAAGCTGTGGAAACTTCACTAGTAATGTCATAATGACCCTCCTAAGAATTCAGGTTTCATTGTAGTTATGGGGCAATGGCAGTGGGCACTTTGGGAGAATCACACTTAACATTCATTAAATCATTCAAAACCTTCACTGAAGGGCCTGACTATAGTGTCAGCTTACTGTGCAAAGTACTGGGGTTAATCAAAATTAGGAATGGACTCTGTTAGCAAGAGATATCCTTCTAGACTAGAAGGATGACATGGAGGCTGATAGAAAAGCATAGGAGAGCCCTGCTGGGATTCATGTAACAGGCTGACCAGGTAGGAAATGAAAAACCCCTCCATTGCCAACCAGCTAGTTCAATGCACTGCATCCCTGGAGCACAGACCTACGGGTTCTTCAAGACTGTACATCTTCATGGAAGCCAAGTGACACATCTTCCCACAGGGCATCTGTGCATCGAACCACTGACCAATTGATTAATAGGGGAGGGGAGGGAATAAAAAATAAAATCATAGGAAAAGTGGATGGATGAGAGACTGATTTATTAATCTCTGTGTGCATCTCAATTAAAGGGAAAAAAATTAGATATAGCTGATACTAGAAATAATGGGCATGTGGTTCAAAGAGAGCCATAAGGCACTTTGGTGGCATAATCTGTAGCTTGATGCACTGAAATAGAACAGAAAAAATAGGGAGACCATAGAGCAAGGAAAAGCGTCACAGCTCCTCATCACACTGCTGACTCATAGGGACCAGGGGAAGGGAATCACGCTGCTTCTTCTCCATCCACCAGTGTGTTCTTCTGCAACTGGTGTTTTACCCCTTGCAATATGTATAAGCTTTTCCCCTTGAATGAGGTGTAATTTGCCTACTACAAAACTATTTGAATTGCACAATTCAGTGTTTAAAGTATTCTCACAGAAATGTGTAGGCATCACCACTGTTTCTAGAATGTTTCACATCCCCAAAACAAGAATTCATGCAACCACTAATACATTCTCTTTCTGTAGGTTTGTCATGTGTGGCTATTTCCTGTAACTATGACTTTAAAATATATGTTGTACTATGTCTTGCTTCTTTCATTTAATGGGATATTTTCAGGTTCATCTATATTGCACCATGTCATTCCTTCTGATTTATTGACAAATAATTTTATGTATAGATGAACTGCATTGCAAAGTCAGCTGTGAGGGACCTCTCAAGAGTACTGAAGTGCAACAACGTCAGGCTGGAGACTAAGGTGCGCCTGATCCAGGCGATAGTCTTTGCAATTACGTGCTATGCATCGGAGAGTTGGACAGTGTAGAGGGATGATAGAAAGAGAATTGATGCCTTTGAGTTGTGGTGCTGGAGAAGAGTGTTGAATGGACTTCTAGGAGAACAAACAGGTTTGTCCTGGGGAGGGTGAAGCCAGAATGTTCCCTGGAGTCAAGGATTCTGAAGATTCATCCGACATACTTTGGGCATGTTGCAAGGAGGGACTGGTCCTTGGAGAGGGACATCATGTTTGGGAGAATGTAGGGATGGCGCAGGAGAGGAAGACCCTCGGTGAGATGGATCGATTCTGTGAGTGGAGTAGTGGGAATGAATGTGTTTGAGAGAGCGAGATTGGTACAGGATAGAACGGCGTTTAGGGCTCTTGTACATAGGGTCACTATGAGTCACAAACAACTCAAGAGCACATAACAACAACGACACATTTTGTTATTTCATTCAACAAATCCTCATTTGGATTTTTCCCACATTTTGGCTATTACAAATAATACTTAATATGAATGTTTTTACATAGGCTTTGATAATGAACTAAAGCTTTTCATCCTACTGGGTACATATCTAGGAGTGGAAGTGCTGAGTCATATATTTACGTGTGTGTGTGTGTCTATCATTACTATCACATGCAAGCAAAATAACTGCTGGAGATCACTCAAAAACAGAACAGTAAGTACATAGACAGGAAACTTCAAGATGTTCAAGCAGGATTTAGAAGAGGCCATGGCACTAGGGATATTATTGCTGATGTCAGCTGGATCCTGCCTGAAAGTAAAAAATATCAGAAGAATGTCTGTGCAATATTGACCATGGCATTTGACCATGTGGATCATAACAAGTTGTCGCTGACATTGAGAAGAAAGGGAGTCCCAGAGCACTTACCTGTGCTCACACCAAACTTACACCTGTATTAAGAAATTTCCCTGTAGAATACCAAAGGATACTGGTGCCATAGCACTTTCCATATTGTGCTGCCAACTGAAAGGTCAGTGGGTCTGGTCCATCAGCTGCTCTGATGATAGTCTTCTGTGAAGATTTGTAGCCTCTGAGACCTGGTGGAGGGCCAACTATGAGTTCACTTGTCAGTGTTGGGTTTAGTCTTTTGCTGTTATATGGGAATCAAGCTAACAATAGCCACATGAGACTATCTAAGATCCTTGGGGAGGAGGAATAACTCAGAAAAGGAGAGTGGAAATGATTATACAACTTAGAGAATGCAATCAGTGTCACTGCACCTGTACAAAATGATCAATCGTATGTTTGTTAACATTGAAAAAGTTTTAAATTTTTTATTGTTGCATATTTCCCCCCATCCTCCCCTCCCCCAACCCTCCTTGCAATCACAATTTTCCAGTGTGTCGTCATATATATAAAGCCTAATCATATATTCCTTTTGGACAATTCTTCCCTCATCTAATCTACTGCAATGTTCATTATCCACTCTTTTCCCAACTTCCCTCAATACCTGTCCTATTTTATAACAGCAGTATTATGTAGTATTTATCCTTTTGTTAAAGAGATATTTTACCTAGCATAATGTCCTTTAGGCTCCCTCAAGTTGTAATGTTTTATGAGTCCATTGTTTTTCCACTGCATTTTATTCCATTGTGTGAATGTATAATTTTTCTGTCCATTTGTTTCTTGATGGACACTTAGGTTGCTTCCATCACTTTGCCATTGTGGATAATGCAGCAATAAACATGGTGTGCATACTTCTGTTTGAGTTGTGGCTCTGGGTTCTTTCGGGTATATTCCCAGTAGTGGAGAACTGCTGGGTTAAATGGTACTTCTATTTCCAACATTTTGAGAAGTGCCAGACCACCTTCCACAGTGGTTATATCATTTTACACTCCCACCAGGAGTGAATAATGAGTTCTGATCTCTCTGTCTCATCATTTGTTGTTTAATGCCCTGTTGAATTTAGCTATTGTTGCTGGGCAACTATATATTTTGTTGTGTGTATTCTCAATGCTAAAACAAATTTTTTAAATAAAACGAGATTTAAAAAGTTCCTTGCAAGAATAAGATTAGCATTGTTCTTGTTCCGGGGAGATCCCATCCAGTGGAGAGAAGGCCACCGTGACAGATTCTGCTGCAAAGGAACAACAGAGAAAAGTGAAGCAGGTGATGTGAGACGGAAGCTTGAACCACCATCCTGCCTCAGCTATTCAGATTTTCTTTTCAAATTTTGGCTCGCTGGCACTGCATATAAAACATTGATTTTTCTCAAAATAAATTCTACAAGCAATTGTAGCCACACAATAAAGAAATTTTAACTGCTCTGTGAAATAACACATTATGTGATTCACATGTTGTGTGCTCAAGTGTTCCTTGTTGTGCCACACCTGCTGGTCCTTCCTCATCACTGCTCTTGCTGAAGCTACAGGCGCTTGCAGCAGACGGTGATGGGTAAGGCAGCGACAGGCACATAGGAAGAGGAAGTTAGGAAGAAGCAGAGCATCCCCAGCCCTGCCCGCTGAAGCTGCCTGTCTGCCTTCCAAAGCTGAGACCCAAAGCCCTCTGGCTACCTGTGTCCCATTCATGGTCCAGTGCTGCAAGAGTCTGCCTTTGGGGTCTGAATACCATGAAAGAAATCAATCCCACTGACACTGAGCCAGTTATGACCCTAGTGGGTTTCCAAGGCTGCACATCTTTACAGGAGACTATACATTTTTCTCCCAGGGAATGCCTGGTGGATTCGAACTGCTGGTCATTTAGTTAACAGCCTGATATGTTATACGCTATACCACAAGTGGTCCCTTTAAAACCATTAGAGGAAAATGATGAGGTTTTTCCTTTAAAGAAAAAAAACTGGGAACCACAGCCAGATAATGTCTGAAAGGACACTAATGATAAATGCCTATAGATGGAATATATAATAGTAAAATGTTGATCAAGTGCCATGGGTGAGAAAACTCAGGTTGAAACTGGAATCCTTTGTCATAGTCATTCCAAAGAGGTGAGATGGGCAAAGACAGACAAATAGGGACTTCTTTCTCCTGTTTTCAACAACATAATCCATTCCAGGAAAATGGAAGATATACCAGCCATGTTGTTGTAGGTGGTATTTATCATCAAATCAACTGTGCTTGCTTTGTTTAGACAACAGCTTCTTGGTCTAAGTATAGGTTTTGTATAAGCATAATAAAATATTTTGGGATTCTCATTCTTTTCCATTTTAGCCATAATTTCTTTTTTAAAATTTTTTTAGATTTTAATTAAAGTTTATAAAGAACTTGGATTTCCATTACTTCATTGTTGCACATTTTCCTCCCTATTCTCCTTCCCTAGTTTGCTTTTTTCTTTGGAAAAAAAGTTCTTTCATTGTGATAGCCATAATTTCTTACAAGCCAGTCAAATGTCTTTGCATAATCCATAAAATGCAAACACTCTGCTGATATTCTCTGCTTTCAGTTAAGATCTGTCTGACATCAACAATGATATCCTTGGTGCCAAGGTCTCTTCTAAATCTAGCTTGAATTTCTGGTAGTTCTCTGCTGATGTACTCTTCAAGCTGTTTTTGGATGATCTTTCAGTAAGATTTCATTTGCATGTGATATTAATAATACTGTTTAATAATTTTCACTTTTGGTTGGGATTATTTTGGGGGGGAATGTGAATAAATATGGATCTCCTGCAGTTGGTCAGGTAACTGTCATCCAGATTTCTTAGCATAACCTAGTGAGCTCATCCAGGGATGCTGCTGTTACTGAGACACTTCAACCAGGAGTATCCCATTAACTCCTGGGGCCTTATTTTTCTGTTAAAGCCTTAAGCGCTACTTGAACTTCTTTCATTACCACTGGTTCCTGATCATATACTACTTCTTGAAATGATTCTGTCAGCCAATTCTTTCTGGTAAAGTGACTCTGTGTATTCTCTCAATCTTCTTTTGACACTTTCTGGATAGTTCAAAATTTTGCCCATAAAATACTTCCTTAAAAAATACAAATACGAAGAGATACTCTGCATACTCTAAATGATTTTCAGGAATTATTAGGTGATATTAATTGGTTACGACCTAGTCTAGGTATTCCTACATATCAATTACAAAATGTATTCAAAATCTTAGAAGGTCCTTCAGATATTCAAAGTCCTAGAAAACTTATGCCTGAAGGAGAAGAGGAATTAAAACTTATAGAGCAAAGGATACATGAAGCTCAGTTAGACCGCATAGATTTAAATAAACCTGTAAAATTGATTATTATTCATTCCTTACATTCTCCCATTGGAATATTATATAAAGAGAATAAATTTTTAGAATGATTATTTTTGGGAAATAAATGTAGTAAAAAATTAGTTATATATATGGAAAAAAATCTGTGATCTCATTCTTAAAGGTCGGCTGAGGTTATGCCAATTAAAGGCTGCTGACCCAAAGGAAATTATAGTACCTTTTACATCTTCACAAATCAATAATTTGTGGAAAATATCAGATAATTGGCAGGAGTCTTTTGCAAACTACATAGGAAAGATTTCTAATTCCTATCCTTTAGATAAGCGATTACAATTTATTAAACGGACTAATTGGATACTACCAACTAGAGTAAAAACTTCACCTTTGCAAGCAGATACTTATTATACAGATGCAAATAAGATGGGTTATGCAGGATATACTAATGGTAAAGGTAATAAAGTAGTTAAAACTAACTTGACTTCTGTTCAACAGGCTGAGAGTATATGCTATTATTATGCTATTGCAAGATAAAAACTTTGAATATAGTTACTGATTCTCAATATGCTGAGTTTACTGTTAGAAATATAGAAACAGTATATATTCCTTCTAAGGATTCTAATATATATATATCTATATCTATCTATATATATATATCTCACTCACTCATATTTGAGCTCATTCAGGCCTTCTGGGAACAATGTCACAAATAAATGATAAAATAGATCAATTGTTGGTAGGAAATGTTAAAGTTAGTGAAGATTTTCATCTCCATACACATTTAAATGTTAATGGAATGATGAAAAAATTTGGAATTACACAGCAACAAGCTCGAGAAATTATATGTAGATATCCTCAATGTGGTCCCATTGATGTACCACCCTATGAAAAAGGAGTTAATCCTAGAGGTGATAGACAAAATGTACTATGGCAGATGGCCGTTACTCATATTCTATCATTTGGGAAGTTAAAATATGTTCATCATACTATTGATACTTTTTCCTGCTTATAATTCTAACACAAGAGTTTCTTAGAAAATGGAACATTAATCATATTACTGGTATACCATATAACCCCCAAGGACAAGCTATAATAGAAAGGGCTAATTTGACTTCACAAACTATGTTGAGAAAAAAAAAAAACCACAAAAAACAGAAGGGGGGAGATGCAATGGGACAAATATCATCTCCTCGAACTATTTTACAAAAAGCCTTATTTACTTTAAATTTTTTAAATGCTAATGAAAAAGGAGAAACTCCAGCTGAAAGACATTGGGTATTACAATCCTCTAAAGATTTGAATCAGCCTATATATTATAAGGAACCTCTAGCTAATGAATGGAAAAAAGGGATTTGTTATTAGGTGGGGGCAAGGATTTGCTTATATCTCTACAGGATCAGAACTGCTGTGGGTGCTCTCCAGAAATGTGAGACGAGCCAAGAGGCCACACTTTGATGAGGACAAAGCTGCAGAATGGCAGATAATACCAACTAGTGGGCATATGTTTCTAATACTCTATAGTTAAAAGTAACTCATTAGCTTTATAAAGTTTTGGGTAATAATACATCTCTCCAGTACATGTTTCAAGGATCTAGTTTTCATGGAGATATCAGTAACAACTTCAGATTATCCTGATATTTCTGTCAGTTGCTTCCTTTATCTTTCTTAGAGTACGGATACATTGGAAACAATGTTAAATAGAGCAAAGATGAGTTTTAATTAATACTTCCTATGGAAGCGTCATTAATTGGAGCCTTGTTGGTTCCACTCATCAGCACAGAAACATAAAAAATTCAAGTTAGAGTAAGGAAGGCAATGGATTTATAACTGCTCATGCTAATAACACTATGTCATGGCATGGAGGAGAAGTAATGAAACTGTATCCACATTTACAGTATTCTTACCAAAATAATTTATGAAAAATAGGAACTGCATTGGAATATGTATCTCTTTGGATTGGAAATTATTGTACAATTATATTGATAATGTTACTAGCCTTAAAACTTAAAAAATTATATTGTTCAAAATTATTTGTTTAAATTTTCTCCTATTTTAACAACTGGGATCTAAAGGGAAAAGACCAGAGAATGGCCAAAATTATTGGGGCAGCTTATTGCTGCCAGTTTTAGGGCCTGTGTCAAGAAAAGGAAGTCTTACTCATAAACAATGCCACCCAAAGGTAATAAAGGAGGTGAGAATTGCTTCCACTGTGGAAAGCTGGGCCACTTCAGTAAATAGTATCATAGACAAGAGCCACTGATAGGCAAGGGAGTAGAGGAAGCTCCCACTCACTTGCTTTAAGTGTGGATCTGAAGGACACTTGGCCAAGGGCAGCCCAAATCAGGTCCTCATAGCTGACAGGACTGATAGGCCCCGGCTTCCAGCTGGAAACAAAGGAGGACGCTCCAACGACTCAGATCCTCCCAGAGGAGCCATTAACATTGCTGGTAAGTATATCTGTTTTCTCCTGGACACATGAGCCTATATTCGGCCTTAAAAGCCTTCTTGGGTCCCATCTCTTCCTTAGTTGTTGGAATTGACAGAAAACCTAAGCAGTTCCTTACTTCACCTCTGCCTTGCATGTGGCCTTCTTAGCTGTAAAACAATCCAATGGTAAATGGAAGCTGCTCCAGGACTAAAGAACAATAAATGACATAGTTGTGACTCTACATCTTGTGGTTCCTAGCCCTTTCACTATAGTAGACAAAGTGCCAGCCAATAAGACTTTTATTTTAAGGATTATCTTCCCTTTGTAACTTGACTTGTGTCATTGTTAGAACCTCTAGTTGGAATATTATTGCTTTTAATTTTTGGTTCACGTACTTTTAACTTGTTAAATCTGTGTCTTCTAGGCTACAACAGTTCCGTGATGCATCTCCAAGGATATGAATGTGGATAAGAACAATTGATAACAGTGCATATAAATTCCAAAATCAATCTCCACAATAGTCTGCATGTTTCCTATTGCCAAAGGGGCCCTTTAGAGTAGTGAGAGATCTTCACCCTGAAACCTACAGCATCCCTTTTCAGCAGGAAGTAGCTAATATGTCGCCCCCTTTTCCTTATATATCAGAGTGAAATCTCTCTCAGGGAGGAGTGATAGGGAATGGCAAAGGACGCATGGACAAAGGAGATTAATCAGAACTGGTTTTGACAAGCACTGTGGCAATGGGCCAATTAAAACAGACTCTCAAGGAATATCCAACGTGAATCCTTCTGATCATATGGTGGTTTTTAAAAGTATTTCTTTGAGTTTATTATGTTTAATCTGTTTTATTTGTTTGTTTGTATATGAAGGATGGAGAAAACCAAAACAAGCAAGAGTAAACCAAAGAGAAGATGCTAGTCTAGATGATAACATAATTATGATAAAAACAAAAGAGGGGAAAATATGGGAAGCGAAACTTTATACCAAATATTTTATGAAAATCCTTGTTCAGGAATTGAAGGAATTACAGATTTATAAATCAGGATTTCTCTTGTGGCAGATCCAAGAAAATGAGCTGTTTGTTCCCTGCAGACAGGAGACAGCAAGGGGCCCCCTACAGAGGGAGTGTTACTTCCTGAGCTAGAGTTCACCCTGAGGCATAAAGGTAATCCTTAAGGGTAAACAAAATTCTTGCATTTGTGAACCCCTCCCTCCTGAGTCAAGCAGAAGGTTTTCAATAGAAAGAGCTTGGCTTCATTTGCACTGAATTGTCTCTGTGATTTACTTCCTGATAATTTTCAATAAAGATACAGAGAAGCTTGGCTTGGGGTCAAGCAGTCAAGAGCTGCTGGCCCCCTGTTTTATGCTCTCTGCTCTATCTCATTCCTGGCTGTCTGTCTCATTATTAATAATTATAAAATTATTCCATTCTTTGGGATCCTCGGTCTGCAACACTAGACAATGCCAATAGTACTGAAGGGCTTAGCAGTTTCCAGTCTGACAGAAAACTACATTCTTCACTGTGTCCTCTCATTCACAAGATAAATAATGGTGTCTCAACTCAGTCAAAGGCTATAAAGAAGAGCCTGGAACTCATGGGGTTTTAAAGATAGAAAACATTCTAACAATGATAACTGAAAGCAATAAAAGGGCATATTAAAGACCAGGTCTTTTTAAAGAAAAGCACTTAAATTGGGAAGAAAACAAAAAGACATTCCCCCAGTGCTGACTTTTATTGAACAGAAGGCTGAACATTCTTATGGGTTTGTACTTGATCTTTCAGGACAACCCCAGAAAAGCAAAGGCGGCACTCAGAGATTTTGTCAATTCATTTAATGTACATCCATCGGTAGTCATATGAATGCGAAAATTACAAAATTAGCTGCCATGGTCCAAATGTATGGGACTTTAAGAATGCTTTTATTAATGAAAAGATAGCTATGCATATCAACTTTTGATTTCTAAAATGCATTTTAAAAGTCTGTAAATAAGGCTAACTCTAGGATTATATAGCATTAAAGTAATTAGATTTTGTTATTTTTCTTCTAATAACTTAATTTCATGAACTGTTAAAAATAACATTACATTCACATTTCTGCATTAATCTAGATAAACACTCATGTAAAAAGTTTCCATGCAGTTACAAAGGCAGCAGTACATGCTGTTTTCCACAGCAACTGATTGCTATTGCCTCAGAACACACTTGCACATAAAGCATCTACCAAAAAAAAACCTACCTGCCCCATCCCCTCCAAAATCCCTCTTTTACATCCCTAGCAAAAATTACCTGATACAGCAGTGACTTACAAAATGCTTTCTTAGTAGGAAGCATTTATAAAATGCAGAGATCTGAACAAGTCAAATGCTTGTGCAGATAGATGGGACTTCTCTCCCAGGGTGCTTTCCTCAAGAGGCAGAGAGAACTCTGAATAGTCTAGGAAAGCTATGTTTTAAGTCTATTAACGCATATTCACAGCTATTTCTCTGAAGGACTATCCCCACCCTCAGCTGTGGAAGAGATAAAAGCAGAAGGGGAAGCAAAGGGATACAGGCATGAATCAGAGAACAGCTTCTCCATGAGCATCCACCAGACTGTAGCAGCCAAGGACACGTGAGACCTAGGTGAAGTAGTTAGTCTTCCACGCATCTGTTAATTCAAGGGGGAGATACAACACAAAAACCCAATCATACAGCCACCTAAAATACAGCATTCACACTGTTGGTGCATGACATCAGGAAAGGAGAAAACTCTCATACTACCTATTTCTAGCATCTTCCATGTACATGTAACAGTGAGTCCCCAGTTACAAAAACACTAATTTACTTACAGACAACTCCTACTCTTACTTTGGAAACATCAAACTAAATCCTACTTGCAAGAAAATTCACATCAAAATGACTTTCACTTGCTGCACTGTAAACCTTTTAAATAACTGAAAAGTTTCCTTGAACAAACTAAAAAAGCCCATGGCCATCAAGGAGATGCTGACTCACAGTGACCCTGTAAGGAGAGACGGTTTGCAAGTGCCCTTGGGTTTCCACAGTGGTGTCTTTTCACATCAGCAGAGTGCCTCATCTCGCTTCTGAGGCGCAGCTGGTGGGATTGAAATACCAACCTTTTGGTTAGCAGCTTGACCTACCAGGGCTACCAGATTTCCTCCGGCAAACCGACTGCTGTGGATTCATTCCTGACTCACGGTGACTCCTCCTCAGGTTTCTGAGGCTGTCACTCTTTAAGAGACTGTGCATTTTTTCCCTCTTGTAGTGACTGGTGGATGTGAACTGGGTTAGCAGTCCAATACACAATGGCTCCTTTCTTGTAGTAAATAAACAACAAAACCCAAATCTACTTAAAAAAACCAAAAAACTCTCCACCAAACTATAACTCCAAACTTGCTGCAGTAAAGTTGATTCCAACTCATAGTGGGTGATTCTTCATGAGGTTTCAGGGCTACACATCTTTACAGAGACTGCTCTCTCATGGAGCCCTGGTGCATTTGAACTGCTAACCTTTTAGTCAGCAGCCTGACATGTTACACACACAACGTCATCAGGGAATCTTATGCTAAAAAAATGTAAGGCTAAGTAAGAAGTGTACATGCTGGGTCTGACTTACCAAAAATTCTATTCAAAGATACGCTTGGGAATGAATCTCATTTGTAACCTGGGGACCATCTGTATTCTAAAACCTACAGATATCTTATTAATACTTGTATTAGCACCACCCACCTACAAAACAAATACTGTACTACATTATGGTTTGAATCCCTGAAATTTCAATACCACAAAAAGTGTTCTAAATGTCACTTATTTTACAAGTTTAATGTAAGACACAGAAGAAAATACCAAGCCATATTTATTGTGCAATATCAATAGTTATTTGTGGGATCTTGGTTTAATATTCTTCATATCCATTTATCTGCCTAGGTTTCAACAAAACGCTAACACCCTAACTATAAATTTCATGATATTCTTCAAACACAAAGCACTAAAAGCACTGGTGATTCATATTATAATTTAAAAATATTTTAAAACTATACAGATTACATATCTCATTCCTCTTAAGAAATAATAAAAATAGTTTGATTTTCTGGAAGAAAATTACTGAAACAGAGCCCTTCTAATGTATCTACAACTTCTGCAATACTCCAAAACCAAAAGTAGAACAGACAATAAGGTAAGGATTCCACTGGAGTGTCTGAACTTTATGATGAGAAACGGTACTTGTGTTCCTGTCAATGCAGAGCTTAAAAGTGGCACCAAGATGCAGCTCTCTCAGCTGGCGTTACATGGCTTTCACTTTGATTTGCTTCATTTTCATTTGCTTCTTCTCCAACTTCTTTTGTTCACGCCTCAAAGCAGCTTCCTAGAAAGACAGACTCAAAACTAAGTTCTCTGTAAACGTTAAGAACAAATAAACAAACCACCTAGTTTTAGAATAGCCTGCATTATGATTTGGAAACACTGGCTTGTATCATCAATGCTATTTCAGAACAGTATAGAAATTGCACAGTTATAGAGTAATTATGCTGGTGAATGAAAACTAATTTGGAATGAGGCAAAAGTAATTAAATTCAGAAAGAAACCAAACACAAGCCTTAACTAGGCTTTGTCATGGTCTGATTTTTCCTACAACCAGCTAAGACTAGCCTAGCTTTCATCACATATTTTTATATCTGCCAAGGATTATACTCTAGAAAAATAGAGATTTTTAAAAAAGTAATTAGTTTTAAATTTAGTTGGTTCTTTCTAATGAATTGACTGTTATATTTCCAAAGTTCTGAAATAGCTAACAGATCATAGGAGACATTTTTTTTAGGTTTCTGCTTGAAATTAAGCAGCTCCATCAAACTGCAGGTCTTGATTGTGGGCCAAAATCCTACAAGAACTTTGTTTAATCAGGTGAATAACTATAAACCCCTTCTTCATAGCATAGATGTTATAAAGGAGCACAGTATTTCAATTTATAATACGCAACTGGGAATTGTTATAATTTTAACAAGAAATTAGGAGGTTATAAATAGAAGGTGCCCCGGAAGCAAAGTGCCTAACATTTTTGGCTACTAACAAAAGCTGGTAGTTTGAAATCAATAGTAACTCCATGGGGAAAAGACAGGCACTCTCCTTCCATAAAGAGCTCTGGTGGCCTAGTGGCAAGAAACTGCACTGCAATCCTGAAGGGATGTGGCTTGAGGCCACCTGCTGCTCTACGGGAGAAGGAGGGGAAGCTCTTCTTCTGTGATTAACTGCCTCTGAAAACCTGCTGGAGGGTCAACTCTGGTCAGTTCTGACTTGACAGTATAAAACAACTTCTTAAAAAAAAAATAAAAAAAATAAAACAACTTCTTCCATAAAGTTGTGGGAACCTGACTGAGGGTTGCTATGAGTTGGGATCTTTGTGATGGCAGCTGTTGTGTACGGTCAAGTCGGAACTAGCCCATAGCTGATCTTCCAGCGGATTTTTAGATTCAGTGAACTGAATGGGAGGAGACTGCCTATCTTTCTCCCATGGAAGAGCTGGTGGTTTCTAACCATCTGCCTTTGAGACTGCAGTGCAGCTTCTTACCACTATGCCACCAGATTACTTTCATAGCAAAAGTCACCGGTCATTACTCTTATTACCCCTTTGAGGCAGCCTTAGAGACCAAAGTATGACTTAAATGGTCACTTGGGGCTCTCCATGAGTTCTTGCTGATTCCTGGGTGTCTAACATGGATGCATGAGACAGCCTCTAACAAACTGGAGGGCAGCTAACGAGGATACAGCTGAAAGGGATTCAAGACTTGTCTCTTTAACAAAAGTATGACTTTGATAGAATACGGAAAGTTGGAGTATCTGTGGGAGTCATTTTAAAAAACTGGTAATCAATAATTTTGATGATGAAGAGATTTGGCAACAACTGGAAATGCAAAATGAACCCATTTTACAGTATTTCCAGAAAGCAATTAACAAAACAATGAGATCAGCCTTCTAAAGACTGCAGAGCAGGCCTGTGAAGAGGATGGCTCATAGATGGAGTCCACTAGGCAGGAGGACCGAGGGCAAGACTTGAGGTGCTAAGTGGTGATGATATTAAACGACAGGACAGTATGGAACCTAACCTAACAAAACTGACATGCAGAAAATCCCAGATTTCACTGATGAGGAATCAAATCATGACTTTGTTATCAACATACTGGACTAGCAGAGCAAGGTACAAAACAAAGTGCCTAGGAAACCAAAAGTCAAGAGTAGAAGATAAATTCTTTAAACTATTTGAAATGGAGACCTTTTTAAGAAAGGATGGAAAAAGAAGAAAAAGATCCCAAGGAAGAAGGTACAAATTTTTTTTTTAAATTACTTTTAATAAAAGTTTACTGAGATTTAGGGTCTCCAGTCATTCATTGTTGTACTTTTCTCCCTACCCATACTGTCCCCCCAATACTGATTTTTTTGAAGATGCTGATTCTGATGAGGATGAGGGAGGACTGTGTGGAAGTAAAAAATTTAAGTCAGGCAAAAGTTCTAAGACTTGACATACAAAGATTTCTTTAATCCAATTGAAAGTGATGAAGACTTAGCAAATGGTCATGATGAGCTGAGTTCAAATGAAGGAGAAATTATGGAAGATGAAGAAAGCATTTTTTAAATGGGTGAAGGTAGTGATTTTGAAGAAGTGAAGACAGTGAATAATATAAAGGAGGTTTGAAAAGAGTGACTTTTGGTTTGCCAGATGATGAAGAAATTGAATATATAACTTATTTTAAGTATAAAGAAAGATTCTGATGAAATGAAACTGTCTTTTGAAATGACAGAAAAAGATGAATACAATAATTGCATTTTAGAACTGTTGGGGAAAAGGCATGACAGCACAGAAAAGACCAGAAAACAGCCTTCTGGAGAAGACCCTCCGTTGCAACCATGCTGCTCTGATGGCACTTGTGACTACAAGAGGAAATGACCCTTAATCTTAAAGATTTCATAACCAGAGAATAAAAGATTAGATTTGGGATGATGGCGTACGTAAAGAAAAGCTTAGGAAGGATGCATATGAAAAAAAAAACCCAACACACGTTTAACACTAAATCATGAGAAGAGTAAACTGAGCTTAGCTGAAATTCATGAACAGGAATAGCTCAAGTTCACTTAGCAAAAAACAACAGAAGAGGAAACTCCAGAGCTCTTAGAAGTTCAGAAGAGTCTCTCATCCTCCAATTTTATGCCCTCTCACACTTCCATTTTATTCCTAAACCATCTGCCCCTGAGGTTCAAGTCGTGTCCAATCTGCCAGTCATTGTCACGGAGGCGGTTGTGCCAGTAAGGGTGAGTGATGCAGCACTCCTTGCCCAGAGGAAATCAAGGGGAAAAAATAAAGCTGAAGACAAAAACAAAAAACAAACAGCTGCTAAGAAAACAGATACAAACAAGAAATGAGAAAGAAATATCAAAAGCATATGAAAATAAAGAAGAGAAGGAAAAGTACAGGAAATGGCTAGAGAAGAGCCGCCTGGACCAGCAAAGCGGTGGCCTCAGAGAAATGAAAACAGTTGACAGAGGCAGGCAGAGCATCATTATTGAAGGATGAAGGAAAAGACAAGACCTTAAAATCATCTTAAGTATTCTTTTCTAAATTACAAGATCAAGTAAAGAGAAAATCAATGATACAAAGAAGACAGAAGACATAAGGTATCTCTATTCATAAAGCTGTGATACAGTGCTGTGGTACAGCACTCTTCTGTCAATATACTGTAGTGAGGTAATCTGGGGTTGCTGTGATGCTGAACCTTGTGCCATTGGGGTGTCAAATACCATACGGGTTACCCATGGTGGACAGTGTTTGGTGGAGATCCCAGTTTTAGACAAGTTTGGAAGCAGGTGTGGCATCTACTTCCTAAACAAAATGCCTCTGGAAACTATGAACTTTGATACATGTTGATAGTTATCGAAAGGCTTCAGGCTTTTTGTTCATAGGGTCGCTATGAGTCATGCTCGACTCAAAGGCAATCAACAACAACAAAGCTGTGATATATTTTTAATATAAGTATTTATGTGTATGATTGTTGTTCTGTTTTTAATAAAATGAGAATTTTTTGTATTAAAAAAAAGGTAGTCACTTGAGTAAAGCTTATTTAGCTTTTATCTCAAACTTCCTTTTTTCCAAGGGCTTGGAGTAGGACTGTCTTCAGAAATACACCCTTTGACTGGTACAGAACAGAGGACATTGAAGGTGAAACTCAAAGGGTGCACACACACGCAAAATGTGTAGTTTCTGATATAACAAATTATTTCAGAGGGTGATTTGTCAACTGGTGATTTGGAAACCATTGGCTGTGGTTTGGTTCCTGGAGTCAGTAACAAAACTTAGCCAACTCCACAGGAGAGTAAATCTGAACTGTTATTTACCTATAGCTGTGCTTTTGTCTACGTAGCATAAGGAACTAAGCCATCATTGCTTTTATGGGAAAATGCATTCTGGGTGTGGATTCAGAGAGGCAGGAAGGAACTACGTCCTCTGACAGTTTGCTGCTTTCTGTGAGGGCTTAGCAGCAAGCAAGCAGTAAAATCATTGATGTCAAAGTTACACTAACAGTGGCAGGAAGGGCCAGATCATTTGTAGGAATGAGCCACTAAAAGACAAACTGCCTAGAAATTCCCCTTTCCCCTTCCAGATCGGAGAATTTTCACAATCACTCCCATCAAAATTCATACCTCCTAAAGCTTTGTTTTCTTCCCCTTTTTTACTAGACCTTACATGGGTTAAAACTTTAGAGCTGAGGAACTACAGCATCTAACATCACAAAAACACTGGGACATTGTTTGAAGCAATACATACTACGGTCTAAAAAGCTCTTACATTTGAGATGCTAGTTATGTAGAAATAGAAAGCAAAAATACAAATAAAATTAATTTTTAATAAATTTAGAATTCTAATTCAAGAATCAAATTTTAGACTTTATATGACATTTATCTGGGTTATAGGATACATGTATTGCCTTCTGTAAAAAATCCTCAATTTCTTTCTACCTCAATAAAGTATATGTCTTGAAACCCATTGAGTCGTAGGCAGTCCCTATGAATGAAAGTCCTCAACACCTGTGTGACTCTCATCCTTTCTCCAGGTTCATAGGGTTTCTGGAGGCAAGCTATTACAGAAGTGGATGCCACTCCTGCTTCCAAGCTTGTCTGAATCAGGGAGCTCCACCAAACACTGTCCGCCATGGGTGACCATTATCGCATTTGACACATCAGTGTCACAGTGTTCAGCTTCACAACAACCACGAGTTACCTTTGTAGGCAAGTGGACAAATCAGGGCTATACGACCTAGAAAAATGTTTGAAAAACAATTAAAAACAGGCCTGAGGGCCACGGAAATAGGATTGTGTTGGGAGGAACAGGACAATTCACATCCCTCTCCAGGTTCACAGACTTGTTCAAACATGAGCTCAACAGCAAAGATTCCTTATTCATCTCTGAAGTGCTAACAATGAAAAAATGTTTTAAACGTTATGGAAAGTTTGTTTTAACTTTTAGGCAATCCTGCACAGAATTGTCTTAACAGCTAGTATTCTCCTATCAGGAATCTCTGTAAGTCCCTGTTTCTTGAGGGATGAGGAAGTTGGTCTTACCTCCAGCCTGCGCTGTTTCTCAGGATCTTCCTCGTTCATGATCCGCTCCTTCTCGGCTCTTTTCTTTTCCTCACGTCGAGACTGTGCAGCTTCCTGCCTCTGCACATGAGTCAGCTTCAAGAAGTTCTCTTCTACTCGAGCGCGGTTCTTGTCAGCTTTTTGCTTGCCCTTTGTCCAAGAAATAAAGCATTTCTTAAGAAGTTAATTGATCTCTAATAGGCAAAAAATCATTCTTTCATAAAACTACTGCTAAAAATTTGGTACTTTCAAGTCAACTAACCATTTGCACTCACTGAAATCAATAATAACTGAGCCCCAGAAAACAAAATAAGAGTAAAAGATGCCAAATTATAAGAAAGGCTTTGGGTCTTACTTCTCTGTTGAGTCGGAACTTTTTGGCTTTATCAATAGAGTAAATCACCATGTTCATCAGGGGTAGTAAAGCCTCCATATCCTTTGGGTAAGTGTTACCTGAGCCAGGCACTGGAAAACAAAGTCATTTTCCTATTGAGTTCGCAGCAGGACTAATATTTCTGGGCTACTCAATTTTTTCCTTTTCTGTTTAAACATAAAAAATTCCCTCTATAACTTCCTTAGGGAATTCTGGTAGCTCAGTGGTAAGGAACTGTGCTGTGAATGAAAATGTATGAAATTCGAATCTACCAGATACTCTGAGGGAGAAAGATGGGCAATTTATCTCTCGTGAGATTTTTAGCCTTTGAAAACCCGCTGGAGAGTCAGTTCTGACTCGAAGTTACTCAACAATGATCAACTCCTTAGGCATTTAAAATGCAGCAGAAATTAGAAATTTAAATATATGGAAAAGGTTCTCTCTTTAAAGCAACCCAGAAATCAGTAAATAGGCATGTTGTTATGTACTGTCAAGTTAGAATCAACTTATATTTGACCCTTCATTTGGTTTTAGAGTTAGTAAATTGCATGGTAGGAGACTGCCCATTTTTCTCCACGGAGCAGCTAGTGGATTCAAATCACAAGTCTTTGGGTTGGCAGTGGAACACCTTACCACTAAGCCATTAGAACTCCTAAGCAGGCACTGGGTGACTTTACAGCCATCCTTTACAGAGAACAATACTCCAAGGTTATTACACAGATAACTAAGTACCCAGACATGACCCAGACACTTACCATTAAATGTAAACAATAGTGTCCTCTTAGTGTCCGGAAGCTTTAAAGGCTGACCTTCCCTGCCACAAAAGAGAAAGTTTCAAAAAAGCAGCCAAAAAAGATATTTTCCAATTATATAAGATACTCAGTTCACTCAGATGAAGAGATAGCTGTAAATAATCAGCATGCATGATATGGCATCCCCAAACTCAAAGATAATTTCAAAGCCCAAAGAACTTGACAGGCCACCTGACGCAAATAAGGGCCTTCATTCCTTCTGCAACAATTTTTCCAAATGATCTTTACCCATATTTAAAAACCTCCAAGAGATGTTCCCTCCAGGAATGATATAGTCCATCTCATCAGATGAGCCACAAATGAGTCTCTATCTATGGAGGCCATATTCTGAATGACAATTTTACTTATTTTGATGGAATCAGTTTTATTTCTGACTCCTATCTTTCTGTAATAAAACATTTTAATTCTTAAAAAGAAATTTAGCGCTAATCAAAGAACACTGGACATCCCATGGACGGCCAAGAGAACAGATGTGTCTTGGAGAGGGTGCAGCTGAAGTGCTCTTTGGAGGCAAGAATCATGAGGCTTCAGCTCACATACTTTGGACATGCTGCTAAGAGGACCTATTCTTGGAGAGGTACATAATGCTGGGAAGAGTGGAGGGTCAGTGAAGGAGAGGAAGATTCTCAGCCAGGTGGACTGACATGGTGACGGCTGCAATGGGCTTTTGTGTGTCAGGAAGTGTGAGGATGGCACAAGATAGAGCAGCGTTCAGATCTTTTGTCCACGGGGTCACTATGAGTCGTACTTGACTCGACAGCACCTAATAACAACTATAATTGTTTGTCTCTGATTGTCATCAAAGACTCATTGTAACCTCTATCTAGCTCTCCTCATCCTTACACACAGAAGGCTCAAGAAATGTCACCATGTGATACTTTGCCTCCAGAGCTGCTACTGAGTTGTACAAGGGAAGGATGATGCAATATCATCTAGAGACATAAACCTGAGTACATCTGACAACTAAAATTTAGACTGTTTTTTAGTTGTGGTTTATTCCACAGCCTAAGAGAAGTAGTTCATAAGTGAAAAATTTAGGTCAGACCAAGAGGAAGTTTTGTGAAATTGAGCTCTCACAGGCTGTGAATTTAAAGAACAAATGCACACCTTGAGTGCACACACTTGAATAGCCAGAAACACTATGGGCATTGAGGGCTTCTGACAATGTTAGGAAAAGACACATATTCATAGAAGGAAGCCAGGAAAAAACATGAATTTTAAAACATACAGATTTGCAATGAGTCAAACACAAGTTAAGCGTCATAAATTCACATCCTAAATTAAGTGAGGAAGAAGAACCTAGAGCATTCAAGGGAACGAGATTAGCAATTGTACTTTCTTAGTACAGCCATTCTCACCCACTGCACTGAGATGGTAAGCACATGCTTACCAGGGACATTAACTGGGCTAGTTCATCTGTTTGCCTCCTACAGGTTTTTAATTACTTTACATGATGCATGCAGCCAAAGCGAAGGCAAACTTGGAGTCCTGCCACCCACTTGCCTTACTTATCTGGTAAGGGAAACTGCACGAGAACCTGGAGGTTTTCAACACAGAAAGCTAGTAAGAAGATGTAATTTCAGTATCTTTATCTCATACGTACTCTTGCATAATTTTTGGACCAGAGAACTGGTCTGAAAAATGAATGGATTCAATCTTGTCATCATAGTGTGTAAGAAAATGAACCATCTGAAAAAGGAAAAGAAAATTATTTTTCAAGTGAAATTTTAGATATTTCTTTTTTCTCATAAATATATACTCTTTAATTCTTCTTATTTTTCTATAATATCATTAAAGCCAGTTCTGGGTTTTTTAAAAGAAATGGTACTAAAATGAAACCAGTGACCTTCTCTAGTCACAATGATTAAGCTCTTTCTCAATGAGAAGCTTAAAATCCGTCTCCAAATACAGTCGGCCCTCCACAGTTGCAGGGCCCACATTCAGGGATTCAATGAATTATGAACCAGAAAGATATTTTTTAAAAGGTAATAAATGGTCAAAACCTTCCTTCAAAGGCTAAGAGGGTGTGTAAAGTGCTACATATATAGCATTTACATTGGGTTATGTATTATAAGTAATCTATAAATTACCAGAGATGATTTAAAGTGTTTGGGAGGCTATAGGAACTTTATTTGTAAAGGGAGCTCTTGTGGTACAGCCCACAGAAGTCCTTTGTAAAACAAAGAGGCACCTCTCAAGATTTACCAGCTGCTCCAGACTGCCAGATGGGCAATCTCCTCCAGTGTGATTTACAGCCTATGAAAACCTGATGGAGAGTCAGCTGTGAATTGGTTTTGACTTGACGACAATGAGGGGTTTTTAATTTGGAAAGAAAAAGGGGAAAGGAGAAGGGACTACAGGAGCAGTGGGGGAGGAAGACTACTGCAATACCAAGGAAAGTGTATTCCCTTGCCTCCCATTCCTGGCTTCTCTTCTCTGCTAACCTTCCAAGATGGATTTTATCTGGTATATAATTTTCATTTCTATTTCTCAAGATGCCATTTTATATAATGGACTTGATCATTTACTAAATTTTTAATCTGTGGGGATTTTGGAACAAATCACTGATGTATATGGAAGGATGATGGTAATGTGCTAAACCAGAATGAGAGTATTATAATAAAAATACAGAACATCAGGAATAGGAGGAGAAATGCAAATAAGTGGCTAATTGCTTCCATGAACAACTGCCTCCTTTACAATGTAACAAGAACTAGACAGTGCTTGGCAACTATTACTGAACATTCTGATCAAAGAGTCTATAGAAAAATCTCTTAAGATGTGGAAAATGCTAAATAGAAATTTTTTAATTTTCATGCAATCTAGATTTTCTGGAACCACGAGGCTGGATCAATCCCTGAAACTATCTCCCTGAGATAACCTGTAAACCTTAAACAAAAATAGACCCTGAAGCCTTCTTATCCAAACAATAATTTAGCCTAATTAGTGAAGAATTAGGGAGCTCTGGTGGCTTAGTAGTGAAGGAATTGTGATGCTAATCCAAAGGTACATGGTTAAACCCACCAGCTGCTCTGAGGGAGAAAGATGGCAAATAACTCCTTCATGATTTCCTGCCTCTGATATCCTGCTGCAGGGCAGCTAAAAGCCTGGTTCTTCCTCAACAGTATATAACAGTAACAAACAACAGTAACGAAACTTTTGGTTGCAGTCCATAGAGAATTTCACTGCCAACCTAAAGGCTTCGCCTCTCCAGTGGTCAAATCTACCAGTAGTTCCGTGAGGAGAGATGGGCAACCTCCTTCTGTGTGATTACTGCCTCTGAAAAACTCGCTGGAGAGTCAACTACAAATTTGTGCATTTTTGAATGAAGAATTGCAGCTGTACACTGTACTCTGTTAAGCTCTATCTACATGGGATCAAATTGACATTAACAACATGAAAGATCAGAGAGGAAACTCAGTACAACTTGCTGAATTGGTATAACCTCTATAATGTTGTATTTTTACAAACAATGATAAAAATAGACTACATATAAAAATCGAAAATAATCTCAGAGGAGTCTTTATAAACAGATAATCCTGAAATCTGATGGCACAGGGGAATCCTGAAATCTGATGGCACAGGGGTTAAAGCACTCAACTGTGAACCAGAAATTCAGAGCTTTTAACCAAGCAGCTGTTCCAAGGGAGGAAAATGCAGAAGTCTGTTTCTGAAAAGACTTATAGCTCTGGGAGTCCTATCAGCAAATCTACTCTGTTCTGTGGGCTACTATTTGGAATTGACACAATGCCAGTGGGTTTTTTAGCTATTCCGTATTTTTATATTAAGACACATTGTTACTATTAATAACCAATAGAAAGGGATCTTTATACATTCCACTATTCCCAACTAAAGCACCCAAAAAAGGGGAGGAAAGAACACTGTGAAAAGGGTTAAGGTTCAATTTCTTTTTTAAAAAAACCCTGAAAGCCACCATCAATCACAAGAACAATTGCCCTGGGTTTGGAAAAAAGACTTTCTAATTAATCAAATTGTCTTTTGACAATTTAAAATATTACTTAAAGAATATTTTCATATTCACATAGGAAAGATACACATAAGTGGTAAAGTGTCCTAACAACGACCATGGGAGCTTTGGCAGCCTGATCACGGGCTGGTACAATGCGAACCCAATCTTCTTCCCTTGTCATTTACAGCCTCTGAAACCCAAAGGAAGGTTAGTTATGAGAGAGAGTCATAAACTGAAGAGCCTGTACAATATGGTTTTCAGAGAAGGTGTCCTAAATGCCAAGACCTACAGAAAAATATTTTCTATTCCATTTACCTTTGAATCCATCATCCCTTCGGTGACTTCTCCCATCTCTGACAAGATGGCCATGGAGTCAGGTAGCCCATACTTTGCCCCAGACTTAGGTTTATCACTGCAAAACTCACTCTAAAGGAAGAAGTTAAAGACACGGCTATTTTATTATGCACAGACTTTTTCTTTAAACCAAAGAGAATATAACTGGTCTGTTTGTGCTCAATCTTTAAATAAGACAATTATATTATAGAGCTAAAGATCTACAAAATAAAGGAGCACCATTTCTAGAGAAATTGGACTTGAAAAGCCTCACATACCACATCTTGCATCTCTTTCTGCAGTCGCACCAAGGCCTTCCGTGTGCCAACAGCAAACACATAGGTATCCATGTCTTCATCATTCATGGTTACTTTTATTTGCTTTAAAAAAAAGGAACAAAACCCCTTTATCTACTAAGCCCTATGGTAGGCAGAAACACTCTAAGATATCCCCCAAGATTTCTAGCCATGGTATACACATTCTTCTCCGTGGGTGTGACTTATGAGCGATGGGAAATCACTCCCAGCTTAAGGTGTACCACACAGCATATTTAACCAAAACTGACAATATCCTAGGTTGTTGTTGTTGTAATTAGGTGCTGTCAAACTGAGTATGGCCCATAGTGACCTGAACTCTGTCCTATCCTGTGCCATCTTCACACTTCCTGACACAGTGGAGTCCACTGCCACAGTCACTGTATCAATCCACCTGGTCAAGAGTCTTTCTCTCCTTTGCCGACTCTCTACCTTTCGGAGCATCATGTCCCTCTCTAAGGAACAGCCCTTCCTAGGAACATGCCTGAGGTACATGATGCAGATTATATCCGAGGTTAGCTTGATTTAATCAGCTCAGCTCTTAAGAGACTGGGACTTATTTAAATGCACAGAAATGTTAGAGGGTCTATGGAGGGGGCCATTAAGTTACAGATCTAATGCTGCCTTTATGAGCTGAAATGTGGTTCCTCGACGACAGCTAGCAAGAACATAGGGGCCTATAACCACAAAGGTGAATTCAGCAACAACTTAAATGACATTGAGAATAGTATCCCCAGCTCCAAGGACAATCTATCTGACACCTTGATTTTAGTCTCACTACAAGGTTTTGGTAATTTGTCATGCAGCACTATGTAGGTTCACGTATGCATATGTAAATCTAAAAAAATAGACAATACAATGGGCATGTGAACAGTCATTAGCATTCTGTATTGGGTTAGAGGGATAAAATTATAAACCTAAATCATTTGATATGATAAAAACGGAATCCTATTTGTCAATAGTAACATGAATGTTTGGATCAAAGAACAATCAGTACATAGAAGAAGATATATCTTAATATAAACCACTTTCCTCTGCTCATGTGATTATGCACTAAATGAAACAAAACATGTCCAAGCAGAGAAGGGACTATTTTTTGGTATGAGACAAGTTGCCAGAAACTTCAAATAAAATCTAGGCAGAAATACAGTCACCTCTGAAAAAACTGAGAACTCAATCTGTTCTCAGAAAACCAGAGGAGAAAAATACATACCACTTGATCACTAACAGGCCTCATCATCCTGGCCAGGACATTCAGCAAGTCTTGTCTCTTCAGGAACTGAAAAGACAAGGGAAATAAGTTGCAACGTGTGTCTTTTATAAACAAAAATTCTTTGGAGGGGGAATGGAATCAAAAGCTTCATCAAACACACAATACATCTGCTAATGATGAAATGACTTTCAGTCAAATTTGAAGAAATGAGGCACAGCATTTAGATTATCAGGAATCACAGGATGAAGAGAATGCACACATTGCACCAGAACTTCTCCCCTTACCCTCAGCTGGATCAGCATGCCTTCACAGCACACTCGGCCAGAACACCACAGGTTGTAGATGTGCTCGTTCTCCTGGTTCAGCTTTCCTGTGCTTGTGGGTTCTTTGTTAGTTCCATCATCCCCTGAGGAGGTAAATCAATTAATATGAGTCACTGTAAATGTGAGGGTCTAACTCAACACCATCCTCTCCCTGATTCCCAAATAAGCATATCTTTAAGGTAGCAATACTATTGGTTTATCTTACAGAACTCTCTTTGGGACATGCATAGATTTAAATAAATGGGCATCTTTTAATTTACTTTTAAAATTTTGTTGATATGTGTGTCATGAGTTGGAACCAAATCAGAGCTAACTCTTAAGGGGGTTTCCCAAGAGGCTGTAAATCACATGGGAGGAGACTGCCCATCCTTCCGAGGAGCAGCTGTTGGATTCAAACTACTTGCCTGTGGTTTGGCAGTAAAGCTCCTTACCCACTAGGCCACCAGAGCGCTATAATTTTGAAAATGTAGTATCTATTTTTTTAAGAAAGTTAGAGACTCTCTAGCATTACTTTTACATCCTTGTTAATTTTATTTTGATGAGTTTGGAGTATACATTTTTCAAGGTAGTGACAAAATGAGGCACAATCAACTTGTTCTTATCTCTTGTTAAAACTTAAAAACTCCAATTTCACTCATTGCAATGAAGTAGAAGACTGTTAAACTATTCAATTCTCTCTCCTTGAATCTCCTATGAGTTAACTTTAACAAAGTAGTAATGTTTATTACTGTACTTAAATCACTTGTCCAACAGCAAAATGACAACTGGGCATTACCAGAGGCTTTCATAGCTGTGTTTTAAATGTAGAAAAAGCTCAAATTCCAACCACTTTTCTCCATTAACCATACAAAAAGACTGTTCTCACATCACAAAGCAGACTGATGCATCAAATGACAATTCATGAGATGTAAAAGTTGCTAAAGGCTACTTATTTTCCCTCTAACTTTCAGATCAAAAAGTACTGAGTAAGATATTGTAATACAATGGAAAGAACAAGGACTTCAGAAGCAGGTAGATTAAGTTTGAATCTCAGACAGGTTCTAACATTTCTACACTTTCATTTTTTTCCTAAGGAGAATGGAAACTGTCTAACCTACAGGATTGCTGCAAAGATTAAACAAGAAACACTGTATGCAAGGTAGAACAGAGAACACTTGATTACCACAAAAGAAAAAAAGTGCAAAACACCAAACAGAAGTGTGAGGCGAGTTCATCTCAATGCTCATCATACAACTAGAAAAGTCCTGTCAAACTTTTAGCATACATCTTTTAAGTGGATCTGAAACCAAAGTGCCTAAAAGCTGAAGGAATTTTGAAGGGTTTCCCAATATTTTTCAAAAGAACTGAAAGCATTTATCAAGCAAATGAGAATGTCAAAATTTATTGGTTTTAGCCAGAATTTTATTAACTTGTTTTGTTGACACTGATTATCTCATCTTAACCAGAAGCTGTTAGGTATTTATGTTATGATTAATGAAATGTAAAGGTATTATGTTCAAAAATTAGATCCTTGGGGGTGGGAGGTAAAGAAAATACATACTCAATCGTCCACAAAGCCAGTTAGATGCTTAGATGGAAGGGAGAAAAATTCTCACCAGACTGTTTTCAAAGAGGCAACTGGATTTACACTGGCCTAACTTACCTACTAGAGTAAAGTTGTTCTCCAACAGCTCTCTGTGAGTGTTAAACCAGGCCTGGGCAAGACGGCTATTTTTGTTCTTCCCAATGATATAATTCATGATGTAGGCAAGAAGGCCAGTCACCATCAAAATTTCTAGATAATAACTCTCCCAGCTGTTCTGGAGATGTGCAGGCACCTAAAGAAGTACAATAATTTCATTTATAGATGGAAGCAGTTGATGAATGGACTCTATGGCATGATATGAATGAGAAAAACCTGTAAACAGTCATGAGTATTTAGACACTATTTCCATCTTGGTACAAAAAGATTCTTTAAGGAAATAGGAGGACAATCAAGTGGGATGAAATGCTGGAAAGCCCGTTAGTTATATTACACTTGGTTCTGAGTTCCATTTCAAAATACATTCAACGTATATATTCTTTAACTTACTCCTTAAAAAATAAAACTAGGGGGGAGCTCTGGTGGCCTAGTGGCAAGAAGCTGCACTGCAATCCCACAGGAGCACGGTTTGAATCCACCAGGTGCTCTGCCGGGAAAGGAGGGACAATCTCCTCCTGTACCAGTCAGATCTGATTTGACGGTACACGCACACACACAAATAATAAAGTAAAAATTAAAAAAAAAATAAAACTAGGGCAGCTAGATCGAAAACTCTGGGAGTTGCTTCCCCAGGGGCAGAGTTTATCAGTAGACTTTATCATGTCAAGCTGTTTTCCAGCTCCTGCTATTATTACATCAGCATCAGTTTATATAACCAGTTCTATTATTTCTGGGGCAAACAATAGCAAAATATTTTTTGTTGGTTAGAAGTTTAGAATTCAGAATCCTGTATACATACATCGACAATTGTTATTGGGTCTTTATTTTTGCTGGAAGTGGTATCTGGTTTGTCTTCATAGCCTTCAAATTCTTCATCGTCATATGGCTCATTCTCAGTGTCCCCCTCCTACAAAAACAAGACACAGCCTATATTCTTCCACAACTGCTGCCAGCAGGAATGCCTAGCATTTGCAGAAAAGAGCAACACACAGGTAGAAGTACAGAATGCAGAACTAGAAACATTTTCACAGGGGCTTTTGAAGGCAGAGTTGTGAATGGTAACATTCCCACCAACATCTCCATTAACCATACAAAAAGACTGTTCTCATATCACAAAGCAGATTGATGCATCAAATTACAATTCATGAGATGTAAAAGTTGCTAAAGGCTACTTACTTCCCCTCTTTTATTTTTAGATCAAAAAGTACTGAGTGAGATACTGTAATACAATGGAAAGCACACGGTCTTCAGAAGCAGGTAGATGAAGTTTGTGTATATCTCTAACCCATCTTTCACCCAGTTTCAATAGAAGGGGGAAGGTCCAGTTCATTACATGATCAATGCAAAAGTGCTCAAATACCACAAAACCATTTAAGAGAGCTCCATCAACCCGAATAAAATTAAGTTTTCAGGAACTAAAGGTTTCTTAGAACTTTTATGTCTTGGAAAAGTAACAAATGTTTCCATCCTTCTAACTCCCCAGTAAAATCATTACCTGGGTGTCTGTATCTTCAAAATCTTCTTCCTGGTTTTCATCCTGCCCTTCCAATTCCACAGTGGTCTCCTCCTCATCATCCTCAGTGGTTATCACCCGCTGAGGAGACTGAGTAGCAGAATCTTCCATGACATCCTCAAATTCGGCAAAGTCATTATCATCATACTCCACTAAGTCGTCTTCATCCTCAAAGTCATCAAACTTTGCTTCAGAGAAGCTCCCCAACACCAAAAGGACAACACAGACAGTGTAGAGGCCTTTCATTGTACCTTACCAAGAGAAAAAAGAGCCTTTAAAATACTGTCATTCTATAGATACCAATTTAGTTAGTTATAACTAACTAAAGATAAATTTACAGACCTCCCCTGGTTTTTTCTCATTCTACACTATTTAACTCTGAATAGCACTGTATAAAGAACTGTGAGGTGAGGCAAGCAAGTCTGGACCCATTACTAGTTATCTCTAAAAAGTTGGGTAAGTTATTTCATTTCCTCAGGTTTGGCTCTCTCTCTCTTTTTTTTTAATCCCTTTTAATTTACATGATTGAATAAGCATTTAGTGTATCCAATAAGCATTTACTGAAGGCTTACAAAGCCTTTATGCAGGAACTAGGAAGGGTATATAGTAAGAATACAAGATGCAACTGTTTATCCATTAGTGGTAAGAGCAATAATTAGTGAATAAAGAAGCCATTCCACTGCAATCCCAGAGGTATGCGGTTCAAATCCACCAGATGCTCTGCTGGAGAAGGAGGGTGCAATCTCCTCCTGTACCAGTCAGATATGATTTGACGGTACACGTAAAAATAATACAATAAAAATTGGGGAAAAAAAAAAAAGCTATTCACCCCTACACCAATACTTAATGTAACACACTTGCATATCCAACAAACATCTGTAATGCTGAGGAGTGCCACATGCTGTTGTGAAAACTTTAAAAAAATGAACTGACTTCTCACATAAAGAGGAACTTGGCCTTATCTGTAAAAGACTTCACCATTAGCCTTTGTTTTGTACTTCCTTGTCATTTTACTTTTATTATCTTATGATTCTAAATAAATACTCAGAGAAGCATGGCTTGAGGTCTTCAGTGGAGAACTGCTGACCCCCTGTTTTACGTTCTCTGCTCTGTCTCATTCCTGGCTGTTTGTCTCTCTCTTTAATAATAATTATAAAATTATTCTATTCTTTGGGACCCTCAGTCTGCAACAATAAACCACTACGCAGGCTGGTTTATCCGTGTGCTGGCAGCTTTGTGTTCCTATTACATACTTACAGCAGTACTTTTCTGTTAGCAAATTGTTCTTAGCATGTATGATGGAATAAAATGTCACTATTTTACAGTGTTCTCAAAGAACACTAGGTTATTCTACTATTTGAGCAATTTTTTTAAAAAAGCAACTGTAATGAAATAAGGTCTGTTAGAAAAATGTAACGAGTGATATAAAAATAAATGACAGTGTAACTATTTTTACTAAATAGGTAAAGCTAAATTTTGAAAAGGAATACTTGAGCTACAACTTCAGGAATAGGTAGATTTACACGAGAACAAACAAGTTTGTCCTGGAGAGGGTGAAGTTAGGTTGCCCCTTGCAGGCAAGGATTGTGAAGCTCTGTCTGACATACTCTGGACATGTTGCATGGCAGGATCAGTCCTTGAGAGGGACATCATGCTTAGGAGGGAGGAGGGACGGTGCAGGAGAGGAAGACCCTCAATGAGATGGATTGATTCCATCACTGGGGTAATGGGGATAGGTGAGTCGGAGACAATTAAGATTGGCAAGGGATAGAGAAGGGTTTAGGGCTGTTGTACATAGGGTCGCTATGTACAACATACACGCAACTGTAAACCATACACACTTTTCCAAAACATCTTTTATAAGGGGATGCTGTAATTAGCAAAGGCTAATCAAGTTCTGTAGGATAAAAACTCCTCTGGCTTTCAGTGTTTTTCATAAGCTGATCCCACCGTGTTTAATAAAGCATTAAGCATATCACCATAATAGATACTATGCCAAGATAAGTAATACACAATTCCTGAATAATCATAAATATGTCCAGAATTTAGCTTTAAGGTTATGCTTTGCAATATTACCTAAGGCAGTGAAAACTTAGAGACTACTTAGCTAAACTATGTACACACTCAAACAAATTTATTTTTTGCCTATTAAAAAGTCGCTACACATAAACAAAGAGAAATTAGGTTTTGGGGAGCTCTGGTGGCCTAGCGGCAAGGAGCTGCAACTATAATCCCAGAGGCGCACGGTTCGAATCCACCCAATGCTCTGCCGGGGAAGGAGGGACAATCTCCTCCTGTACCAGTCAGATCTGATTTGATGGTACACTCACACAAAAATAATTTAAAAAAAGAGAAAAAAAAGAAATTAAGTTTTAGACATAACACATGCTGAAAGAGGCCTCAAGAATATATACCTAGATACAAAGAGTTACTTTGTAAAGTAGGATTAGGAGTATTTTGTCCTTAGTTTTCTAATGGGTTTATAAAATACTAAAAAGAAATCAAGGGACACCAGTGACTGCTGCAATGGGCTCGCCTATGTCTGAAATAGTGGAGAGGACAGGGCTCAAATCTGTTGTTCATAGGGTTGTTATGAATTGTACTTGACTTGACCCCACCTAAAAACAAGAAGAATAAATAAATACTTCTTTAAGAGTTAAAAACACAGGTCCTAGGTGGGACAAAAGGAACTGTGGGGTGAAAAACAGCACAGATATTATTATTATATATATTAGGAAGCAGGTATCATTAAGAGCAATGAGTTAATAAACTTATGCAGAGGAAATGGGGTTAGAAGAGCCAAAAGGAGTCAAACCACAGTAATTCCTTAAATACCATACCAAGAAGTTTGGATAAATAAGGAAGCGTAAGGTTGTCCACTAAACAGTAACAGGTTAAAGAACAAAAAAGGGAGCAAAACCCCACAGATATGTTGTTGTTGTGTACCGTCAAGTCGGAACTGACCCACAGCTGACCCTCCAGCGGGTTTTCAGAGGCAGTTAATAGCATGAGAGATTGCCCACCCTTTTCCTGAGGAGTGTTCGGTGCCTTCAGGATTGTACGAGGCCACCAGAGTCCTTAGAAAATAGATGAAAAAAATACCAACCCTGAAACAAATTTAAATAGATAAGACCTAGATACAATAGGAAGAACTGGAGTGAAAAATGAAGAATCAATAAATGAAGGAATAGCTTAAGAAAATATAAAAAAAATGAGACTCCAGTCAAACTAGTAATTTCTTTTGACAGGAGTCAAAAGAAAAGCAAGGTTCTATCAGAAAACAGAACTGTTTCAATTGCTGCAGAAAACTGAAGAAACACATGGGGCAACAACTTCCGAATGTTAATAAGGAAATCAGTAGTGGCAACTGCAGGGACCTGGTGAGGAGGAAAGCCAGAATGCACAGCGTTAATAAAGGTGAGAGGATAGCAAAGGCAGAATGCACTACTCTCTTATGGTGTTCTGGGATGGTGAATATTCTAAATTTACATCACTGTAAATTCTTATAGGACTTAGCTTAATTGTGGCCCAATATTTTGCAGCTGTGAATGCTCCAGTCAATATTCTATGAGTTGGTTTAAGTTCCTAAATTTACAAAGGCACAGTGATTTTGAAAAAGCCCCAGAAGAGAGGCTAACAAATATATCCTTTTCTGCATTTTGGTCAGAGGTTAGCACCAGGAAACATTTTGTGGGGACATATTTCTGCCTTTTCACTATGAGCCTCAAAGAGGTTTGTCACATGCCTCTAAATATTTCTAGCTTTCTTTAATAATTTTATTAATGAACACTTCTAGAGTGGCTATTTTCAGTTTTTACTAGATCTAAGGGCAATCATTCCCTAAGATATTATCTGCTAAGCAAAGTTCCTCTTAAGAATGGAAAAATTATGGAAAAAATATTATGTATGTGCTTAGGCAGAGTTTTGGTTTTGTTTTTTTTTAAAAAAAAAGAAAAAAGATATCCTAACTACTGAACGAACAGGCAACCTCATGATAGATGGAGAAAAGGTTGAAGTCATCAGTGATTTCACCTTATTTGAATCCACAAGCAACACTCTTGGTACCAGCAGTCAAGAAAGTAAAAGATGTATTGCTTTACGAAAGTCTGCTGTCAAAGACCTCTCCAAAATGCTAAGAAATTAGTTTAAAACACTAAGGTGTGCCTGATACAGAGTATGGTCTTTTCAATTACATGCTATGCCTCTGAGGGATGGACAAAGAGTAAAGATGAAGAAAAGTAAAAAGAATTGATGCCTTTGAACTGTGGTGCTGGAGAAGAGTATAGACTATTCCATGGACTTCCGAAAGAACAAACAATTATGTCTTAGAAAAGGTGCAGCCAGGGTGTTGCTTGGAGGCAAGGGTAGTAAAACTGTCTCACACACTTTGGGCATGGAAAAAAAAACATCATGCTGGAAAGGTAGAAGGTCAGTGAAGGGGAGGAAGACCCTCAATGTGATGGACTATCACAGCGACTGCATCAATGGGCTGAAGATGATGAGATGGCATAGGATACAGCAAAGTTCAGCTCCGTAAATCACAGGGTTGCTATGAGTCGTAGCTGACAGCACCGAACATTGTTTTACAGGGTCTATAACAAGAATTAGGAAGAATATGTGCAAAGAAGTCTTAGCAGATTGTCTGGAACATAAAGGCACTCAATAAATATTAATTTCCGTTCTCCATGTTTAGACTGCCAAAAGAACAAACAATTCTGTCCTGGAGAAACTGCAACCAGAGTGCTCCTTAGAGATAAGAATGGTGAAAGCTCATCTCACATATTTTGGGCATGTTGTAGCACGGGCCAGTGCTTAGAAAAGCATATGCTGGGAAAGGCAGAGGGTCTGAAAAAGAGATGGTGCAGGACAGGGAAAGGGCCAGATCTGCTATGCTGGCAACAGCACCTAATAATTTCCTCCTCTGTTGCTTAGGATTTAACAAACTTCATTTGGCTTTATTGCAGATTCCAGTTTTAAACTTTTATAGACAGAAATAACTGAAGGCATTTGCACAAGCATAACTTGACTAATTACAACCATCTGATTCTTTTTGTTGTACTTAAGGTCACAATGAGTCAGAAATGCCCAGGGCACACCACAGCACTCAAATCACTGCCGTCCAGTCAGAAGTGAATCACTGCTGAGCCTCCATGGGGTACATCGCATTCAAAGCTGTCAATCACTTGGGAGTTGATCAGCCTTCTTTCTGCAGAGGAGGTTTGGTAGATTCCAACCCAGCAATGAGGCAAGCCTTTTGGTTGGGCAGCACAATTCCCATAGAATTATGCCACCAGATCTACATAGCTGTGGCCATTTAATTTAAAACTAAATTAATATCTTAGGATGCTGAAGCCTGTGACAGTGATGTGCCAATCGTGGTAATGGGCACCCATGGTGGACAGTGTTGGCTGGAGCTTCCCGACTAAATCAAGCCTG
>NW_006399798.1:17971272-18019094 GCF_000299155.1 Elephantulus edwardii | reverse complement strand
TAGTCCTTATGAGAAATTAAGTAAACAAGTTTTGGAGCTTTCTAATAAAATAGATAAATTGGATTCTTGTAATGAGATATATTATCAAAGTAAAAATACAGCTCCATCAGCAGCAACTGTTCCAGACTCTATGCTACTTAATGATATGAATCATGCTCCGGTGGGAGTGACTACTTTTAAGAAATCTTTAACAGTAATGTCTAGAGCTTTGCAACAAGCAAAGCAAGATGATTTATCTAATTGGGGGAAAGGAGCGCCTGTGTTTCCAGTAACAATTCAGGATATACCTCCTAATCACCAATTTCCCCAAGGTTATCAATTTTATCAATACCAGTCCTTATAAGACAATTAAAGAATTGAAGCAAGCCATAGTTGCTTATGGTATGCATTCTACCTATGTAAGGGGTATATTACAAGGAATAGCTACAGAATTTAGATTAATTCCTTATGATTGGGAGTCCATGGTCAGGACGGTTTTGGAATCTGGAGCATCTTTACAGTTTAGAACTTGGTGGACTGATGAAGCTACAAGTATGGAGAGAATTAATTTACCTAGAAATCCTCCTGTTAATGTTACTGCTGATCAATTGTTGGGGAGAGGACAATGGCTTGGAGTACGAGCTCAACTACAATATGATGATGTGGTGATTGTACAAGTGAGGCTTTGCTGTATGCAAGCCTGGGATAAAGTAGAGATTTCAGGAAAGGGAAATCAATCTTTTATCAGAACAACACAATCTGAAAATGAAAAATATACTGATTTTCTCTCTCGATTAAAGGATGCAATTGATAGAGCAGTATCTCAACCCGAGGTTTGGGAACTTTTGTTAAAATCTTTAGCCTATGAGAATGCAAATTCAGAATGTCAAAAGGCCATCAGACCATTGAAGACTCAGAATGCTTCCCTAGATGAATATGTACATTCTTGTATGGACATTGGAACTAGCTCTTATCAAGCTAATGTAATAGCTGCTGCTTTAAAAGGAACTTTAAATTTGTTTCAAACCAAATGTTATAACTGTGGAAAATTAGGACATTTGAAAAGAGAATGTCGGAAAGAAAGGAGAGTAAAGATGTAAAGAAAAAATCCACGCCTTCAGGACTCTGTAGAAAATGTGGAAAAGGTTATCATTGGACTAATGAATGTAGATCTTTATTTGACAAGTGGGGAGTAAATAAGTTGCTGAATAAAAGGAAACGGGATTGTTAGTTTTCAAAAATCTAAATATAATCTTTCAAGAAAAGGATTGAGATATACAAATTTATAATGAGGACCACTGTTCCCCATGCTCTCCCCTTAACTTGGCTAACAGAAAAAAACAATTTGGGTGGAGCAGTGGCCACTTACTAGAGAGAAATTAGAAGTTCTAACACTATTTAACAGGTCATATTAAACCACTAGCCCTTGCAACTTTGCAATGTTAGTAATAAAAAAGAAAATCAGGTAAAGGGACTAATTGGATACTATTAGTGAAAGTAAAAACTTCACCTTTGCAAGCAGATATTATACAGATGCAAATAAAATAGGTTATGCAGGTTATACTAATGGTAAAGATAATAAAGTAGTGAAAACTAACTTGACTTCTGTTCAACAGGCTGAATTATATGCTGCTATTATTATGTTATTAGGACATGCTATATAGAAAGGGCTAATTTGACTTGACAAACTATGTTGAAAAAACAGAAGGGGGGAGATGGGCTATCATCTCCTCGAACTCTCTTACAAAAAGCCTTATTTACTTTAAATTTTTTAAATGCTAATGAAAAAGGAGAAACTCAAGCTGAAAGACACTGGGTATTACAATCCTCTAAAGAATTGAATCAGCCTATATATTATAAGGAACCTCTGACTAATGAATGGAAAAAGGGAATTAATTATTAGGTGGGGGCAAGGATTTGCTTATATCGCTACAGGATCAGAACTGCTTGGGTGCCCTCCAGAAACGTGAAACCCCGAGATGAGCCAAAAGAGGCCACACTTTGACGAGGACGAAGCTGCAGAATGGCAGATAATACCAGCTATTTGGCACATGTTTTTAATACTCTCTTGTTAAAAGTTGTTCATTGGCTTTATCAAGTTTTGGGTAATAATACATCTCTCTAGTAGATGTTTCAAGGATATAGTTTTCATGGAGATATCAGTAACCACTTCAGATTAACCTGATATTCCTCCCCGTCAACTGCTTCCTTTATCTTTCTTGGAGTATGGATACATTGGAAACAATGCTGAATAGAGCAAAGACAAGTTTTACTTAATACTCCCTATGGAAGCTTCATTAATTGGAGACTTGTTGGTTCCCCTCATCAGCACAGAAACATCAAAAATTGAAGTTAGAGTAAGGAAGGCAATTGATTTATAACTGCTCATGCTAATAACACTATCTCATGGCATGGAGGAGGAATAGTGGAACTGTATCCACATTTACAGCATTCTTACCAAAATAATTTACAAAAAATAGGAACTGCACTGGAATATGTATCTCTTTGGATTGGAAATTATTTGTACAATCATATTGATAATGTTACTAGCCTTAACGTAAAAGATTATATTATTCAAAATTATTTGTTATATATTTGTTTAAATTTTTCCCCTCTTTTAACAAATGGGAGCTAGAGGGAAAAGATCAGAGAATGGCCAAAATTACTGGGGCAGCTATTGCTGCCAGTTTAGGGCCTGTATCAGGAAAAGGAAGTCTTACTCATAAACAGTGCCACCCAAAGGTATTAAAGGAGGTCAGAATTGCTTCTACTGTGGAAAGCTGGGCCACTTCTGTAAACAGTGTCACAGACAAGAGCCACAGGATAGGCAAGGGAGTAGAGAGGAAGCTCCCACTCACTTGCTTTAAGTGTGGATCTGAAAAACACTTGGCCAAAGACAGCCCACATCAGGTCTGCATGGCTGACAGATCCCAGCTCTCAGCTGGAAACAAAGGAGGACGCTTCTACAGTTCAAATCCTCCCAGAAGAGCCATGGGTGAGCATTAACTTGCTGGTAAGTATATCAGTTTTCTGTTGGACACACGAGCCTATATTCGGTCTTAAAACCTTCTCAGATCCATCTCTTCCTGCTATTCCTTAGTTGTTGGAAATGATGGAAAACCTCATTTTTACGTCATCTCTGCCTTGCATGTGGCCTTCCTAGCTGTAAAATAATCCAATAGTAAATGGAATTTGGTCCAGGACTTAAGGACAATAAATGACATAGTTATGCCTCTACATCATGTGGTTCCTAGCCCTTTCACTATAACAGACAAAGTGCCAGCCAATAAGACTTTTATTTTAAGGATTATCTTCCCTCTGTAACTTGATTTGTGTCACTGTTAGTATCTCTAATTGGAATATTATTGCTCTTCACTGTTGACTCACGTACTTTTTAGTTAAATTTGTGTCTCCTAGACTGCAGCAGTTCCATGATGGATCTTCAAGGATATGAACATGTATCCCTAAGCACAATTGATAACAGTGCATTTAAATTCCAAAATCAATCTCCTCAAAAGCATACGTGTTTCCTATTGCCAAAGGGCCCTTCAGAGTAGTGAGAGAAGATCTTCACCCTGAAACCTACAGCGTCCCTTTTCAGCAGGAAATAGCTAAGAGTCCACCGCCCCATTTTCCTTATGAGCCAGGGTGAAATCTCTCTCACGGAGGAGTGACAGGGAATGGCAAAGGACACATGGACAAAGGAGATTAATCAGAACTGGTTTTGATGGGGACTACATGACAATGGAAGCTGATCCTCAGGGAATGCTGCTTTACTGGAAGTATTTTTGTGAACTTATTTTGCTTTCTCATATTTGTTTGATTATATATAAAGGATTAAGAGACAAGGAAGAATGAATCCTGAAGAAGAGAAATTATGCTCATCTTGATGATCTCAAAATTATGATTTAATCAAAAGAGGGGGAAATGAGGGAAGCCGACTATCAAATTTAATAATAACAGACCAAATGCTGTTTCGGGAAATGAGGGAAGCTTGATACAAACTGACGGCCAGCTTGTGGCAATGGGGCATTCCTTAGGAGTTAACATTGTTCTTAGTTGTGTCAAATGAACCCCTCCCTCTTGAGATTAACATAAAGAGGAACTTGGCCTTATCTGTAAAAGACTTCACCATTAGCCTTTGTTTTGTACTTCCTTGTCATTTTACTTTTATTATCTTATGATTCTAAATAAATACTCAGAGAAGCATGGCTTGAGGTCTTCAGTGGAGAACTGCTGACCCCCTGTTTTACGTTCTCTGCTCTGTCTCATTCCTGGCTGTTTGTCTCTCTCTTTAATAATAATTATAAAATTATTCTATTCTTTGGGACCCTCAGTCTGCAACAATAAACCACTACGCAGGCTGGTTTATCCGTGTGCTGGCAGCTTTGTGTTCCTATTACATACTTACAGCAGTACTTTTCTGTTAGCAAATTGTTCTTAGCATGTATGATGGAATAAAATGTCACTATTTTACAGTGTTCTCAAAGAACACTAGGTTATTCTACTATTTGAGCAATTTTTTTAAAAAAGCAACTGTAATGAAATAAGGTCTGTTAGAAAAATGTAACGAGTGATATAAAAATAAATGACAGTGTAACTATTTTTACTAAATAGGTAAAGCTAAATTTTGAAAAGGAATACTTGAGCTACAACTTCAGGAATAGGTAGATTTACACGAGAACAAACAAGTTTGTCCTGGAGAGGGTGAAGTTAGGTTGCCCCTTGCAGGCAAGGATTGTGAAGCTCTGTCTGACATACTCTGGACATGTTGCATGGCAGGATCAGTCCTTGAGAGGGACATCATGCTTAGGAGGGAGGAGGGACGGTGCAGGAGAGGAAGACCCTCAATGAGATGGATTGATTCCATCACTGGGGTAATGGGGATAGGTGAGTCGGAGACAATTAAGATTGGCAAGGGATAGAGAAGGGTTTAGGGCTGTTGTACATAGGGTCGCTATGTACAACATACACGCAACTGTAAACCATACACACTTTTCCAAAACATCTTTTATAAGGGGATGCTGTAATTAGCAAAGGCTAATCAAGTTCTGTAGGATAAAAACTCCTCTGGCTTTCAGTGTTTTTCATAAGCTGATCCCACCGTGTTTAATAAAGCATTAAGCATATCACCATAATAGATACTATGCCAAGATAAGTAATACACAATTCCTGAATAATCATAAATATGTCCAGAATTTAGCTTTAAGGTTATGCTTTGCAATATTACCTAAGGCAGTGAAAACTTAGAGACTACTTAGCTAAACTATGTACACACTCAAACAAATTTATTTTTTGCCTATTAAAAAGTCGCTACACATAAACAAAGAGAAATTAGGTTTTGGGGAGCTCTGGTGGCCTAGCGGCAAGGAGCTGCAACTATAATCCCAGAGGCGCACGGTTCGAATCCACCCAATGCTCTGCCGGGGAAGGAGGGACAATCTCCTCCTGTACCAGTCAGATCTGATTTGATGGTACACTCACACAAAAATAATTTAAAAAAAGAGAAAAAAAAGAAATTAAGTTTTAGACATAACACATGCTGAAAGAGGCCTCAAGAATATATACCTAGATACAAAGAGTTACTTTGTAAAGTAGGATTAGGAGTATTTTGTCCTTAGTTTTCTAATGGGTTTATAAAATACTAAAAAGAAATCAAGGGACACCAGTGACTGCTGCAATGGGCTCGCCTATGTCTGAAATAGTGGAGAGGACAGGGCTCAAATCTGTTGTTCATAGGGTTGTTATGAATTGTACTTGACTTGACCCCACCTAAAAACAAGAAGAATAAATAAATACTTCTTTAAGAGTTAAAAACACAGGTCCTAGGTGGGACAAAAGGAACTGTGGGGTGAAAAACAGCACAGATATTATTATTATATATATTAGGAAGCAGGTATCATTAAGAGCAATGAGTTAATAAACTTATGCAGAGGAAATGGGGTTAGAAGAGCCAAAAGGAGTCAAACCACAGTAATTCCTTAAATACCATACCAAGAAGTTTGGATAAATAAGGAAGCGTAAGGTTGTCCACTAAACAGTAACAGGTTAAAGAACAAAAAAGGGAGCAAAACCCCACAGATATGTTGTTGTTGTGTACCGTCAAGTCGGAACTGACCCACAGCTGACCCTCCAGCGGGTTTTCAGAGGCAGTTAATAGCATGAGAGATTGCCCACCCTTTTCCTGAGGAGTGTTCGGTGCCTTCAGGATTGTACGAGGCCACCAGAGTCCTTAGAAAATAGATGAAAAAAATACCAACCCTGAAACAAATTTAAATAGATAAGACCTAGATACAATAGGAAGAACTGGAGTGAAAAATGAAGAATCAATAAATGAAGGAATAGCTTAAGAAAATATAAAAAAAATGAGACTCCAGTCAAACTAGTAATTTCTTTTGACAGGAGTCAAAAGAAAAGCAAGGTTCTATCAGAAAACAGAACTGTTTCAATTGCTGCAGAAAACTGAAGAAACACATGGGGCAACAACTTCCGAATGTTAATAAGGAAATCAGTAGTGGCAACTGCAGGGACCTGGTGAGGAGGAAAGCCAGAATGCACAGCGTTAATAAAGGTGAGAGGATAGCAAAGGCAGAATGCACTACTCTCTTATGGTGTTCTGGGATGGTGAATATTCTAAATTTACATCACTGTAAATTCTTATAGGACTTAGCTTAATTGTGGCCCAATATTTTGCAGCTGTGAATGCTCCAGTCAATATTCTATGAGTTGGTTTAAGTTCCTAAATTTACAAAGGCACAGTGATTTTGAAAAAGCCCCAGAAGAGAGGCTAACAAATATATCCTTTTCTGCATTTTGGTCAGAGGTTAGCACCAGGAAACATTTTGTGGGGACATATTTCTGCCTTTTCACTATGAGCCTCAAAGAGGTTTGTCACATGCCTCTAAATATTTCTAGCTTTCTTTAATAATTTTATTAATGAACACTTCTAGAGTGGCTATTTTCAGTTTTTACTAGATCTAAGGGCAATCATTCCCTAAGATATTATCTGCTAAGCAAAGTTCCTCTTAAGAATGGAAAAATTATGGAAAAAATATTATGTATGTGCTTAGGCAGAGTTTTGGTTTTGTTTTTTTTTAAAAAAAAAGAAAAAAGATATCCTAACTACTGAACGAACAGGCAACCTCATGATAGATGGAGAAAAGGTTGAAGTCATCAGTGATTTCACCTTATTTGAATCCACAAGCAACACTCTTGGTACCAGCAGTCAAGAAAGTAAAAGATGTATTGCTTTACGAAAGTCTGCTGTCAAAGACCTCTCCAAAATGCTAAGAAATTAGTTTAAAACACTAAGGTGTGCCTGATACAGAGTATGGTCTTTTCAATTACATGCTATGCCTCTGAGGGATGGACAAAGAGTAAAGATGAAGAAAAGTAAAAAGAATTGATGCCTTTGAACTGTGGTGCTGGAGAAGAGTATAGACTATTCCATGGACTTCCGAAAGAACAAACAATTATGTCTTAGAAAAGGTGCAGCCAGGGTGTTGCTTGGAGGCAAGGGTAGTAAAACTGTCTCACACACTTTGGGCATGGAAAAAAAAACATCATGCTGGAAAGGTAGAAGGTCAGTGAAGGGGAGGAAGACCCTCAATGTGATGGACTATCACAGCGACTGCATCAATGGGCTGAAGATGATGAGATGGCATAGGATACAGCAAAGTTCAGCTCCGTAAATCACAGGGTTGCTATGAGTCGTAGCTGACAGCACCGAACATTGTTTTACAGGGTCTATAACAAGAATTAGGAAGAATATGTGCAAAGAAGTCTTAGCAGATTGTCTGGAACATAAAGGCACTCAATAAATATTAATTTCCGTTCTCCATGTTTAGACTGCCAAAAGAACAAACAATTCTGTCCTGGAGAAACTGCAACCAGAGTGCTCCTTAGAGATAAGAATGGTGAAAGCTCATCTCACATATTTTGGGCATGTTGTAGCACGGGCCAGTGCTTAGAAAAGCATATGCTGGGAAAGGCAGAGGGTCTGAAAAAGAGATGGTGCAGGACAGGGAAAGGGCCAGATCTGCTATGCTGGCAACAGCACCTAATAATTTCCTCCTCTGTTGCTTAGGATTTAACAAACTTCATTTGGCTTTATTGCAGATTCCAGTTTTAAACTTTTATAGACAGAAATAACTGAAGGCATTTGCACAAGCATAACTTGACTAATTACAACCATCTGATTCTTTTTGTTGTACTTAAGGTCACAATGAGTCAGAAATGCCCAGGGCACACCACAGCACTCAAATCACTGCCGTCCAGTCAGAAGTGAATCACTGCTGAGCCTCCATGGGGTACATCGCATTCAAAGCTGTCAATCACTTGGGAGTTGATCAGCCTTCTTTCTGCAGAGGAGGTTTGGTAGATTCCAACCCAGCAATGAGGCAAGCCTTTTGGTTGGGCAGCACAATTCCCATAGAATTATGCCACCAGATCTACATAGCTGTGGCCATTTAATTTAAAACTAAATTAATATCTTAGGATGCTGAAGCCTGTGACAGTGATGTGCCAATCGTGGTAATGGGCACCCATGGTGGACAGTGTTGGCTGGAGCTTCCCGACTAAATCAAGCCTGGAAGCTGGAGCGGCATCCACTTCCAAAACGGCTTGCCTCCGGAAACTCTATGTACGAACAGTGCTCAGGCTGTTCGTTCATAGGGTCGCTATGAGTCGGCTACGACTCGACGGCATTAAACAACAACAATATCTTAGGATATTCATACCAAAGTAGTTCTTTGGATAAGTCAGTCTTTTAACAGGGTTCCTTCAAGGTTATTTAAAGGTCATCCCAGCCATTTGTGGTCTTCTCTCACCGAAGTCGCTCTCTTCTTTAAGTGAGTTTGACACCTGTCAATTCATTTCTCACATGGACAAATCCCTGCCAGGCCTCCACCAGTCTGAGGCTGCAGGGACAGTACCAGCAAGTCTGTGACTATCTTTTGCAAGCTCCTTCAGTAGCCTCAGCCACCGAGACACGATTTAAAAGCGAAAGTCAGAGAGAGTGGGGAAATCGCCATTGGCAATCTAGGAGAGGCTTCTCTTACAATGGCCAGAATACACGGTGTCTGGAAATCATGTACACACACTTGGATAAAAACACGGTTTGTCAGCGACCTCCAGACAAGTCTCGCCACCGAAAGTGCTTCTGTTAAGGACTCATGTTTAGTTTAGCCTTTTTTTTTTTTGCCAGACCAGGGAAATGTTTCCATTCTGACGGCTACAACTTAGTCTTTCTCCTGCATACTGCCAAGTTTATTTTAACTCTGCCCTTCTTGTTCGTAACTGGATTACAGATAGCTCGGGGGGGGGGGTCTCGAAAACCGTAAGAAATCACTCCCCAGCCTTTACAAGCCAAGAGAACATGCACTTTGGGGTAGACTTTTTACTGCTATCATTATAGTAAAGAAACAATCGGGGAGAGGAGACAAGCGGCGGAGATCGATGCGTGTCATCGCAGGCCCGGCATGGCACTCGGGATCAGGTAGGCCACGCAACGCTCAAGAGTCACCGCTCGGCCCGGCCACACCGATTAACGCGTCGTGGCCCGCTCCCTACCTGTACCGGAGGTCAAAACCCCGCCCAGCACTCCTGTGGCCGCTACTTGAACCCCGCCTGCCCCTCGGCCTGGCCACTGCCTTCGGCGTCGCCGCCGTGACTGCCCACCCAACACCCGCCTGGTGCCTCCAGGACTCAGCCGTACCAACTCGCTCAGTCACGCCGAGAAACTCTTCACGTAGACTCCTCTCCGCTACGTCAAGTGCGTATGGCTTGTGCTCGCATGCGCGCGGCGAAGGGGCGGACCACAACCTCCGAAGCCTCGCGAGATCTCCCCGTGTCCCACCCCCAGCGAAGGAGAGAAGGGGTTGCTGGGAAAAAGTATACAGTCCCCTCCCCCAGGGCGGAACTACCTTTGACGTTATCAGCCCTTGCCGCTAAAATTTCATCAAGTTGTCATCACGCTAGATGAGTGCTCCGGAAGCTAAAAGTGCCAGTGTTCAAGGGACCACGTCGCTTGAGGCAGGCGGCATGCTGCTGCCGAAGACGTCTTCGCCAGAGGCTAGAGTGTAGGACCGCGGCTACATATATAAGTGAAGTTTCCGCCCAAGCCCTTTTCTTTTTGAATTTCCTGGCAGCTCCCCGTCCGCTGCCACTCCTCCGTCATCAGCTCTACGTTCTAGTTGAGTCACGAACTCTCCTCACTCCTCGTCAGTTCCTCGGCGTGCTTGAGGCGTCTGCGAGCGATCCCCGACTTTTCCAGCCCGGAGCCCGCGAGCCCCGCCCACCGGCCCCGCGCTTTCCCCACTGCGCATGACAGGTATGTACTCCCCTCCCCCGTTGAGCAACGGGCCGAGAGGCGGCGGCGGCGGAAGGGGCGGAGAGGGAGGAGCGCGGCGGGACGGGGTCCGAGCCGGGCGCACCTGGGGCCGTGGGAGTCTCCCCGCGTCGGCGGTAGTCGGAGCTGCCGCTGTCGCAGCGGGTTTGTGCGCGGTGAGTCTGTGCGCGGGGCCGCTAACACATGGGGGCCCTGGAGGCGCCCGCGGGGCCTAGCGGGGGCTGGGAAGCCGCGGCCTCGCTTAACAAAAGAACCGAGGAGTCTTCGGGCCCCGGCGGCCCCGGCTCCTCGGGAGGGACGAGAGTGCAGTCCTGAGGCCTGGAGGGCGCCATCCAAACCGCGGTGGCCTCTCGCACGGCTCCTGCTTCTCTCCACTCTGAACGAGGCCCATTTGGCGGCTTTCCGGAGGCAGCGCCGGGCCGGCTAGGAATGGGTTTTGCAAGATGCTGGGCTGCCTAGGGGAGAATTCGGACCAAAGGAGACAGCTTTTGGGAGTGGCCAAGCCCCAGATCGGGAGCGACGCTTTATGCAAAAGTTGTCAAATAACACACGCTCGGTGATTTCTGTGCAACCTTTGCGCGTAGATCGGTGGTTAGCATTACCATTTGCCCTCAAAGTTCCGTGCGCGTTTATTTGATACAGCATATCTGGCGCGAGGCAGTAGTTGGTATGGAGTTGGCACGCATACGTGTCAGCTGTGTAGAGGAAAGCTGTCATAGTGGTTGAGAATTTTAGCAATTAAAATTACCCTTATCACCTTTATGCCTTCACTTCTTTTAGGATGTTAGTCTGTTTCTTCTGGCTTCCTCTTATTTTAGCATCAGGTTTCTATATTCTGCCCCCATCGCCTTATCAAGAAGTTACTGAAGGTCGGGCCCAGTTTTGGGTCATAATTCACTTTACCTTTCCAGAGCGAAGCTTATCTGGCACAGAAGTGAGCATTCAATGTTTTGCACAAAAATTTAGACTTTTGAGTGGTGGATCAAAAGATGTGATTTCTCTACCTGGAACAAGCTCTCTGTGGTCTGGTCTGTAATTGAAGAAAAATGTTTACAGACTAAACTCACCTCTGTAGGGCAACAACTCAAACGATAGACATACTGATCAGGGGAACAGTGACACCAGAGAGCTCAGTCCTTCAATCTATCAGTCAGACGAGATCAAAGGGGTAGAAAGGGTTTAATTAATGCTCGGCAAAGCTCAGAAAGTAGGCAGGGAGATTGGATACCAAAGTCAAGAAAAGCAAAGTGTGCAGCACCATGTGGGGACTGTGATACCATAGCACACAATCTATGAAGGATGGATGGAAACGCAATCGTTTAGTAAGTTTTCACTCAAAATATGATCAAATCTATCTTCGTTGTTATTTAATTGAATATTAAAAGCAGTGCTAGTGGCAAGATCTTGTATGATAAGCTGCTAAACAAAAGGCCAGGCATGTGTAGGTGGTACAGATCCACCAGTTGCTCCACAAGAACAAAGACACACGGTCTCCTCCCTTAAGATTTACAATCTTGGAAACCTAGTGCAAGGTCATGATGAGTCAGAACGGACTTAATAGCAGTGAGTGTGAGTGTTAGGACTGAGAAAGGAAGCCCACTGCCACTGAGTCAATTCCAACCCCTGTTAGTTGTTGTTGTTGTTCTGGGCCATCGAGTCGTTTGCGACTCATAGCGACCCTGTGTACAACAGCCCTAAACCGTGCTCTATCCTGTGCCAATTCATTGCCTCTGACAAACCCATCCCGAGTACCCCAGTCACTGAATCAATCCACCTCATAGAGGGTCTTCCCCTCCTGCGCTGTCCCTCCACTCTACCCAACATGATGTCCCTCTCTAAAGACCTGTCTCTCCTTACAACATGTCCAAAGTATGTCAGACGAAGCCCCAGAATCCTTGCCTCCAAGGAGAGCCTGGTTTAACCCTCTCTAGGATGAATCTGTTTGCTTTCTTGGCAGGCCATGGTCCATTCAATACTCTTCTCCAGCACCACAGCTCAAAGGCGTCAATTCTCCTATCCTCCCTAGTCATTGTCCAACTCTCTGATGCATAACAAGTGATTGCAAAAACCATGGGCTGTATCAGGCGGACCTTAGTCTCCAGAGAGACACTGTTGCTCTTGAGTATTTTGGAGAGGTCCCTAACCACAGACTTTCCCATCGCAATACTTTTTTTATTTCCTGGCTACTGGTGCCAAGAGTGTTGACCGTGGAGCCAAGCAAACTGAAGCTGTGAACAATCTCAGTCTCTTCGCCATCCATCCTGATGCTACTGATTGGTCCAGTGGTGAGAATTTTTGTCTTCTTAACAGTGAGCCTCAGGCCATATTGAAGGCTGCAGTCCTTGACCCTCTGCAGTAAGTGCATGAGGTCCTCCTCAGTTTCAGCGAGCAAGGTTGTGTCATCTGCATAATGCAGATTGTTGATAGATCGTCTACCAATCCTAACGCCACGCCTCTCCTCATAGAGCCCCGCCTCTCGGATAATCTGCTCTGCATACAGGTTGAAAAGGTATGGAGACAGGACACATCCCTGACGTACACCCTTCTGAATTTTGAACCATGCAGTGTTGCCCTGCTCTGTTCTGACAGCTGCCTCTTGGTCCAAGTATAGGTTTCGCATTAGCACGATTAAATGTTCTGGGATTCGCATTCTTCTCAGAGTCAGCCACAGTGACCTTATAAGACAGCCCAGGTGCAGCTAAACTGCCCAGTAGGGTTTCTAGGCAGTAGTCTTGGCAGAAGGAGACTGCCATTTCTTTATTTCATAGATGTCCTACCTAGCAATGGGTGTTTTTTTAGCTACCACTGAGGTTCCTTTATTAGTAACTGAAACAAACCAACTTCTCCCCTGCGATTATTAACTGCCTCGGAAAACCTGCTGGAGCCTCAGCTGTGAACTGATTTCTGACTTGATGATACACGACAACAGCAAAACCTACTGCCACCTGTTTAATTCAAACTCATAGTGACCTTATAGGGTAGTTAGTCTAGCTACACTGTAAAATTTTCAAATCTGAACATTTTTATAGGAGCACTGATGTCTTAGTGGTAAGGAGTTGTACTGCTAACCCAAAGGCTCGAGGTTCAAATATACCAGCTCTGTGGGAGAAAGGTGGACATTCTTCTCCCATGCGATACACTTCCTCTAAAAACCTGCCAGAGGGTCAGCTATGAGTCAGTTTCAACACAATAGTAACAAATTTTGATGGAAGCTGATTACTTCATCTTCCTGCCAAAGATCAGCTGGCAGAGTGAAAAGCTAATCTTGTGGTTCGCAGTCCAATGTTTAATTTATTGTCCCACCAGGGCTCCTTTATTCGTGATGACTGTGTGTTTCGTAGTGCTGTTCTAGGGATAATTCTGGGCTCCCTGCCGTCTTGAAACTTCTTGCACGTAGTGCAAAGAAATGGAATTAAGTAGAGTATACTGTTAGACGATGACTAAAACAAAAAACCAAGTTGATGATGGTCCCGTTGGTGATGACTCAGGGACCTCCGTCACATTTCCAGTGCTGTAAATCTTTACAGGAGGAGACTGACCATTTTTCTCCGTCAGAGTGACTGGTTAATTCAAGCTGCCAAACTTTCTGTTAGCAGCCCACATGCTATGAGCTATGCTGCTTAAAAAAGATAAAGTTGAAAAAAGTGGAGAGGATTTTGTAGCACATTGAAATCATGTGGTCAGGAGAGCCCTACATGATGTTTAAGCAAAGTCTCGAAGGGAGTGAGCGAGCCAAGCGAGTATCCAAGGAAAGGAATGTTGCAAACAGGGACCAAAAGGCCTTGAAGATGACAGTGCCGGGCATGTTGGGATAACAGAAAGGACACCAGTGTTCTTGGAACACTGAGAACAAAGGAAGGAGTAGTAGAAGATGAGAGAAGAAGAATCTGCATGGAACAGCCAGGGCCTTTGAGGCTTCTGTGGGTCTTAATTGTACTTGATAGCTTTAAACAGAGGAGTAGTAAGGTCCAATCTGTTGTTAAAAGTTACTTGGTTGGTTCTGACTCAGTAACAAAACTCTGCCTATTCTAGTACTGATCACACAGTCTCTGCTGTGCTTAAGATTGTTCCTGTTGCTTTGTCAGTCCTTGTCATACCGGGTCTTCATCTTCTACATTGACCCTCCCAAGCATGATGCCCTTCTCCAAGGACTTTTCCCTCCTGGCAACATGGCCACAGTATGTGTTAATGTCAGAATCCTGGCTTCCAATGAGCAAACTGGTTTCACTTTTTCCAGGACAGACCTACTTGTTTTTCTGGCAATCCTTGTTATGTTCAGTACTCCCCTCCAGCACCACCCCTCAAAGGCATAGATTCGTTTTCTGTCATCCTTAGTCATTGTCCAACTCTCAGATCCATAGCAAGCAATTTAGAAGGCCACTAAAACTGTCATTTGAAGAACTCTTTCACCCTTTCCTAAAAACAGAAGTGATAATGAATGTCATTTATATAACCGGTTGACTTTAGCCTCCTATTTTTAAAGTCATTGAAACCATATCACATTTTTTCTTCTACTGTTCAAACCACAAACTAACCAAATTGTCTTATGTTCCATGCTTATTTTCTCTTCTACAGTGGATAATGCTCTTAGATCCTGACATAAAGCCAGAAGTTTAACCCTGTCAGCTGTGCCTTAAAGGGGTTCCAAGTCAGTTCTGTTCTGTCCTGTAGGGTCATTGTGAGTTAGAATTGAGTTGGTCGATGGCAGTGGTAGCCTTTGATGGTTCTATTCTCCCTCTCTAGGATGGTTTCTTCCTTTGTGCTTCTCTTCCCAGCTTTCATCTTTCTATACCTACCCAGGGTCTGGCTCTTATGAAACCTGCCCTCGCTCTTCCCACTTATAGTATTGGTGTTATATACACTTGGGAGTGGATTCTTTGCCTTGAAAGAGATCTATGAGGTCTAGCCCAGGATTCTCTATGTACCAATGAAGAGAATTATTTTTGCACAAATCATCATCATAATAGACACTGTGACAACTAACATGTTTTGAGCACTTATTGTGTGCTGCTAGGTATCGTTCTTAAGTTGTGTTGTTGATTGTCTTGCTCTTTTGTCCCTCTCTGCTTTTCCAAGTATAATGTCCTTGTCCAAGAACTGACCCCTTCTGATAACATGGCAAAGTATGTGAAACAGGGTGTCATTATCTTTATTTCTGAAGAGCGCACTGGCTTCATTTTGTCTAAAACGGTTTTTTTTTCCTTTTGGAAGTCCATGGTATATTCAATATTCTTAACCACAACTATAATTTTAAGATATCGATTCTCCTTTGGTGTTCCTTATTCATTTTATGTTTTCACGTGCAATTAGAGTGAGTACGTAAGTGTGTTCCAGATCTGCCAGGGAAAAATAGTGTTCTTACTCCTGGTGTTTAGTCTTTTTTTAGTTGACCCAATTTTCTGAAGAGAAAACGAAAAGGCATTGCATATATTCATTTTGCATCTTGCTAAATCTGAATGCTGTTAAGTAGTTCACACTTGCCCCACATCATACAGCTTGTGTCACAAGTTGAAGTTTTAAAATCAAGTGTTTGATTTGGTTGTTTAGAAAATATAATCATTTTGGTTATAGTGCTTAACTAGAAAGTTGGAGCTTTAGTGAGACAGTTTTACAGTAAATCATAAAGTTCAAAAGAGACATTAAAAAAATCAATATACTGTTTATTTCATAAATTTAAATTTTATATTGTGACCCTTACAGGTGGATCTTTGACACCATGAATTGGAATAAAGGAGGCCCTGGCACAAAGAGAGGGTTTGGCTTTGGAGGTTTTGCCATTAGTGCGGGCAAAAAGGAGGAACCCAAACTGCCGCAACAGTCTCACAGTGCCTTTGGGGCAACTGGCTCTTCTTCAGGATTTGGGAAGTCAGCTCCACCACAGCTCCCTTCTTTCTACAAAATTGGATCCAAGCGGGCCAACTTTGATGAGGAAAATGCGTAAGTTGCTTTCTAGTAATTTGACAAAATTGGTTTTGCGATATTAGGCAGAGATTGAGGCACAGAGCAACCACTTGCTTATCAATTATAATTATAATATGATTTTAAAAATTCATTTATCTCACTGGATTGCATTGTTCTTGGTAACGTAAATCATCACTTTCTTTTCTTTGTAAGAGATCTAATACTTAGGTGTTTTATCATTCCTTGTTCCTAAAAGGATTTGAGTATTAATGTCTATGCAAGTCTTTTATTGATAACATATTAGTTGTCTTACCGACACAGTTGCAAGAACTGGTAGAATACAGTTTGCTGCAACACTCAAGTCTCTGAAACTATTGCATAGTAACACCTTACGGCAGGAAGATCTCAGATCTGCCTGCAGTTGTCTGGAAACAGCAGTCATCTCTTTTTTTTCCTTTTTTTACTTGCTTGTCTAATAAAGGGGTTACTATAAAATGTGCAGAGAGCTGGAGTCAGAAAATCAAAAGGGACGAACTCGCTTAGTGTTTCTTAAGCTGAAGAAGTGGGAAAACAAATTCAAACCACGGGTGGCAGTACTTAAGGACACTTTGGGCAGTATTTAAATGATCCAGAAAGTATCAAGAGAAGATGGAAGGAATACACAGAGTCACTGTATCAGAAGGAATTGGCTGACACAGAAGAATTTCATGAAATGACATAGGAGCAAGAGCCTACGGTGATGAAAGAAGAAGTACAAATTGCTCTGAAGGAATTGGCAAGAAACAAGGCTCCAGGAGTTGACGGCATACCAATTGACATATTTCAACAAACAGACACTGGCCTGGATGTGCTCGCTCACTAAGTTGTGCCAAGAAATCTGGAGAACAGCCAGCTGGCCCACTGACTGGAAAAGATTGATATTTGTTCCCATTCCAAAGAAAGGTGACCCAACAGAGTGTGGAAATTATCGAACAATATCATTGATATTACATGCAAACAAGATTCTGCTGAAAATTATCCAAAAACGTTTGGAACAATATGTCAACAAAGAACTGCCAGATGTGCAGGCTGGATTTAGAAGAGGTCATTGTACTAGGGATATTATAGCTAATGTCAGATGGATCTTGGCAGAAAGCAAAGAATACCAGAAGAATGTCTGTCTGTGCTTCATTGACTATGCAATTCATTGTTGCACTTTTCTCCATGCCCAGGCCTCCCCCCCCTGCCCCCACCCCAGTTTACTCCTCTCTTTGAAAAGTAAAATTCCTTCTTTGATAATACAGTCCCCCCTGCACCCCTCCCACCGCCCCAAGTACACTCCACTATGCAACCTTAATTGCATAATACCCTATCATACATAGCTTTTAAATTATTCTTTCCCCTATCTGTTTCAATGCAGTATACATAATTTATCCAGTTTTTCTTAGTCTTTCTCCAACCCTGATATCAGTCCCATTTTACAGCAGTGGCACCATGCAGTAATTGTCCTTTTGCGACTGAGATATTTCACTCAGCATAGTGTCTTCCAGGGTCACCCATTTTGAATAATACTGCGTGAGTTCCTTGTTTTTCAATGCAGCATAGTATTCCATTGTGTGACTATACCACAGCTTCTCTATCCATTTGTTTGTTGATGGGCACTTAGGTTGTACCAGCTCCTTGCTATCGTGAACAGAGCCGCAGTAAACATGGGTGTGCATATATCTGCTTGGATGTCAGTTATGGTCTCTTTGGGATATATTCCCAGTAGTGGAATTGCTGGGTCAAATGGTATCTCTATTTGCAACTTTTTGAGGAAGTGTCATACCGCCTTCCACAATGGTTGCACCTGTATTTTCTTAAGATCAGAATTACTATTTGGGGTATTTTTTGTTTGTTTTGTATTTTTTATTTAAATAGCATTCAGTTTATTACAAATAATTTAGTATTGGCTTCCCAAGGGTCATTATTCTACCAGTCATTTTACCAGTTCAGAATAGTTTGAGCATTATGTTTGTTTAGTAGTAAAATTTATGATATAATGAGTATGTGTTATTGTATTAATATAATGTGTAATAAATATTAAAGCTTTTAAGGAATATTCATTGAAGACTTGAGGTGTACTTTAAGATTTAAACTGGGGTTGCTATGTATTTAATATTTGCATCACTAATTTTGAAGTTGTTGATTGCTTTTGATTGCTGTTGAGTCGAGTATAACTCACAGCAACCCTATGGACAAAAGGCCTGAACCAGAACTTTCAATTAGCAGTCCAGTGGTTACCGTGCTACTCCACCAAAGCTCCTTTAACACCTTATCATAGATACAACATGAAGAAAATTTGTTAGATGAGCGATTGGTTTGAATAGCCTCAAATACTTTGTATATCTGATTTTTCATTTTCAGATATTTTGAAGATGAAGAGGAAGACTCTAGTAATGTTGATTTACCTTACATTCCTGCTGAAAATTCACCTACCCGCCAGCAATTCCATTCCAAGCCAGCAGACTCAGACAGTGATGATGACCCCTTGGAGGCATTCATGGCTGAAGTGGAGGTTAGTGTTAACTCTTCAGAAGTGTCTTTGAAATATTCTGCATTTAGAAACCAAGTTGACCTAATATTTTAGTCCCTAGATCCCATTTTGTTATTTTAGCTATTTCATGTGGGAGTTTTCCTGTTGTACGTTGTAGTTTGTTTTCATTAACATCCGCTTGAGTTGCAGTGTTGGAGATAATATAGGTGTGAACTGTAATCCTTTTCCTTTTTAGCCATTATTTGATATTTATTATAGAAAATTTAAAATGAAAAAGTAGAATAAAATGATCCATGTACTGTCGTTAAACTTTTATCAATTAACAGCTTTTCACCGGTCTTGTGTTTATTTAACCAACAACTTCATACCAGTCTTGTATTCATTTAATAAAAGAAAGGTAGAAAACCCCACTCACTGCCTTCCAGTTGGAACAAGTCATAGCTGACCTTCCATTGGGTTTCTGAGGCTGTAGATCGCGTTGGAGGAGATAGTTTATCTTTCCCCTAAGTTGCCACTGGTGGATTGGAACCATCAGGGAGGTATGGCCTGTAGTTTAGCAGCACCACATCTCATGGACTGGGCCGCCACCGTTCCTGATTCCTCCCTTTCTCTGTTCTTTTATGGGTTTTTTAAAAGGACGTCCCAGATAAATCATTTAATCAGTCAGTGTTTCTGTACCCCCTCTGTAAAAAAGCTCTTTTAAAAAGAACTAATACATCAGTATTATTTATAAAGTCATTAAAAATCCAATTACCTGTCATTTTTACTATTTTCTTCCAGTTTCTCCAACATGAAGGTTCTTTTACATTTTGGCCTCATTCACATCTGGAACATGTGACTAATTTTCCAATTTATACTTAAATGTGTCTCAGAGATACTTAAACAAAACATTTTTCTTTCTTATGTAGGTCTTTTTCTTTTCTTACGTATTTCTGTTAACTTTTCTAATCTCATAATCACTTCAGGTTGAACCTTGATTTAATGTCTTTTAACTTTTTCCTTTTACTTACCAATCCCGATCTTATTTTTCACAGATCACCAAGCTTGCTCTGATTTATTTATTCTCCTAGAATAGCCATGGAAAGTAGGCAGGAACAAACACAGATAAAAAACTACCTGATAAGAAATCTAAACTTTATGATAATAATTCAAATCATTTGCTCCATGTCTCATTGATAACTGTGTGGCAGAGCTGAGGCTCAGACCTCATTGTCTATTGCTTTGTAATTTCACCAGCCTAGCTTTTTCTTAAAATACATTATTCTGCCTTTCATCTCTTCATTTGCCAACCTCTGTCAGTTTTTATCATAACTGTTGTATCTGTTGTTTCCTTTCTCTCCCACTGTAGTTATCCTGTTTCATATCCTAGCTTTTGGCTGGCCTGCTTTTGGCTTAGACCAAAGTGGATCATTGAGCTCTGTCCCTTACTTAAAAACTGTCACTCTGTTGCTTATGAAGTAAAATCTGTTCAGCTTCTTAGTTACTTACTACCTGAAGCCTTTAGCCAGAACCTATATCTCCTCTAAGGAAGAAAAGAATCCAAATTAGATGTTTTTTTGTTTGATCTGAACATCATTTAAAAAAGAAAACGAGCCAATATTTTTAAAATGGGGAGAATCTACCTATAAACTCAGATTATTGGATGGCCGTAAGTCCTTTATAGCTCTAAATTATATAATAAACTTAAGAAAGATAATTGAAAAGATAATTAAAGGTATGATACTTGTGACTTAAGCACACTTTTTACACGTGTTCGTATTTTTCATTCATATTTTCACTGAAAATTGTCAGAATGCAATTTTATGCTTTCTGGGCCAGTTACATTCTAACTAAAGTGAATATTCCTTTTGTTTTAAGCTAAAAATGATAAAAAAGTTTTCATTTAGTTGCTATGATTACATGTGACCTTTTGTTTTGTTAGGATCAGGCGGCTAGGGACATGAAGAGGCTTGAGGACAAGGACAAGGAGAGGAAAAATGTGAAGTAAGTGGTTTTCTTCTTCTTTCATAAAGGTTCCATAGTGATTGCTAAAGTATTACAGAGCCTGTGCCCCAAAATTTATAGAATAAAACTTTAAGTACACAAATATCTTGATGTGAACTTCTCCCATCATCTTAAGTTTTGTATGTGGCAGAGATGACCATATTTTTGCATTTGCAATAATTTAAAAATATTTTGCTGGGAGTGTGGGTAGGGAGGAAAATGGCAACAATGAATAAATGAAAATCGAACTTTTCTTTTAACTTTGTTAAAATCACAATTAAATGAAATAGTATTTAGTATTAGATTAGTATTTAATGTTAGTTAATTAGTCAACTCAAATTAATCACAGGGGGGTTAGATAAGCATTATAAAAAAAGTTTGGATTTGAGGTTTTTAGATTTGTTCGATATTGATAGAAATTAGGATCCTAGATGCTTGATTATGAAACATAATAGTGATACATTAAAAGCTATTTATATCATTAATAATACAACTTGATTTCGTTTAAGAAATGGCATCATGCTTTAGCAACCATAATCAGTACTCGTAATAACTTTCTTTCCTGAGAAATGAAATATTCCTCTGCCCTCTACTGAATATACTCCTCTTAAGCTCTTGCTGTCATGCACACATAGACATGGTGAGACTTTCTCCTTCTGACAGTGTTTCAGGTCTCCACCCAAGGTCTTATGCCATACTGAAGTTCCAGTCTCCTCTTCAGTGTTCACCTATGTAGTGCATCCTCTTCCAACTACCTTGTGCTGGCAGTGTTATTTTGTTAGTTGCTTAAGAATAGCCAGTTCTATAGATTAGGCAGAAAGTCTTAACTAGAAAGAAAGATGGTTGTAAGATTTAAGTAGCCATACTTCCTACAGCTCTTGAGAGATGCAGCAGGTGGTGATGGCCTCCTTTTCTGCATGAACTGCTTAAACTCAAAAAAGCTGTTTAGTTTTTAATCTCCAGGGTAATTGATCTTGTCTGAAGGCATTTACTTCTGTGGGCCATCAAGAATGTCGGGGAGAGGGAATTCACAAATAGATATAGATGCTTGGGATTTTTTACAAAATACTATTCACAACTGCACTGTGTTTGGTGTATGGGGTTGGCAAGGCTCAGATCCTTTGGTATCTGTCTTCATAGCTCTTCATATTCTTGTTAGTAATTTGGTATTTCCAGAGATACTGTATTATTCCATCCAAAAGGAATGCTTAGAGAATGAAACCACACTACTTGATGGGTGGAGAGGTTACAGTGTGTTTATTGCTGCTTTGTTACTGTTAGTGTTGAGAGTTCCTGAGCTGAATGGAATTCAATACTAACTTGCTTTAAGTGTGAAGTTGGGTATGTGGAACATTTGCAGGGAAGTTTGTTTCTCCGCTTGTTTTTCCAGGGGTATTCGAGATGACATTGAAGAGGAAGATGACCAAGTGAGTTCCAATGCAGTATTTCTGTCTTTTCTTTTTACCCCACAGTCTCTACTGGGGACAAGCTAGAGCTTGCCTTCACTGAAATGTCATTTCTGACATTCAGCAGAGAATGTCATTTGCTCTACATATGTAGCCAGTTGGTAATATAAAAATTCCCATCGTTTCCCTTCATGTTGAAGATGGAACTTTTTGATCAACTATGATGTCAGAAACAAATAATAGGTTCTTTATCCTGCTTGATTTTTTTAATCCAAAATTAATGTTTATTTTGAAAAATCAGAAAGTAAGAATAGTGTAGATCTATTGATGCCTTTAGCTATATTAAATTGTTACTTGTAAGAGTTCGTTTTTGTTTGCATTTCAAGATGGAACATAAATTTAATGACTGTCCTTTAGTATTTTTTTCCCCAGTTGTTCAGTTGTAGAAACCAGAGTAAGAGTTACCTTTCCAGGTTTATGACACCTTTCAAACTTGGACTGGTAAAGCCAGAAGCGTATGTCTCCAACTCTCAGCAGCCTAGGTAGAAGCCCCCCACCCCAACCCCTCAGGAAAGCTAACCAACAGACATTACTTGTACGTCTTCTGTTAAACAAGCTAGGTCATTTTGTAGTTCTAACTACCTCATTCATTTCTTCTGATTGCCCCTCTGAGTACTGCTAGTATTAAGGGAAGTATTGCTAGTACAGTCTTGCCTGCTTTGGTAGGTATTAAACTGTGTAATCCTGTGATACAATATGTGCATTAATTACAGAAGCATTCTCAACTATGCTTAGATGTGATTGTGTCCCTGTGCTTTCCTGCAGGAAGCTTATTTTCGATACATGGCAGAAAACCCAACTGCTGGTGTGGTTCAGGAGGAGGAGGAAGATAATCTGGAATATGATAGTGATGGAAATCCAATTGCACCTTCCAAAAAAATTATTGATCCTCTTCCTCCCATTGATCATTCAGAGGTATGATGTTTTCTTGCTGCATTTGATTGTTTCAAGCAAATGCAATTTAATTCAGCCGTAGTATTTAGGTTTTCTTGATTCATACTCCTTATGTTGTGAGAATATTTATTCTTTTAGATCTTATCTCTGTAAAGTGATTGAGACAAATGTCATGAGACATTATAGCCAAGCCTATTGTTGAAGATACACTTACTTGTATCACTTGTTCACATTGGATTTTAGACTACAGAAAGTTTTTTTAAGCAAATATACTTGTTTTTTTGGAACAAAGCCTTGTGTGTGTCCATCTCACTGCCAGACCATCACAGTTTCACTTAAAAAGCTGTCTGATGAAACATAAAAGTGATTATTTTTAATACATTTTGATCAATGAGTTACAAGTCTTTTTAGAATGGCAAAATAGGAAGTGTACACATGAAGCATTTCTGCTGTATAATATTGTTATCACTTAGTGAACTACTTGATGCATTTGTTTTGTGAATTGGACTGAGCTTTATTTTCTACATGATGAATGACCCTTCAAGAAAAACAATTGGCAGTGTTGCTAGTGATACTGATTTACATTTTTTAAGCAAAAGTGAGAATTTGGAAAACTTGTTTCCACCACCACAAATTCAACAACTTTCTAACACTTAAAAGAACTTTCTGATGAAATTAGCATTGACCTTAAAAATGTGTTTTTATTTGTTGTTGGTTTTTTTAATATTATATAGTAAAATATGTCAGATTTGCATACCTGAGCAAGCCAACATCTTCTGTATAATTAATACACGATGTATTGTAAAATACCCAAAGTATATAATAGACTAGTGAATTATAGTACGAAAAGCTCCAGGGCTTTGAGATTTCACAATGCAAATAAACCTGACCACTTAATGCTTTCCTATGCTGCTGTTGCTCTTTGCCTGCAAGTTGGAACTCATAGCTGACCCTCCAGCACATTTTCAGAGGCAGTCATCACACTAGAGGAGATTGATATCTTTGCCTGTGGAGCGGCTGGTGGATTCAAACCAGTTTTTTTATATAGACCAGATAAATAACCATAAGTCTCTAAAAATGTTTTATTCTCATATCTAACTATATATCTAGATTTTCTTCATAGACATCAACCAAAAAAACCACTGCAATAGGAGCTTTCTTATTTCAGAGATCTGAAAAAATGTGAAACAGTGCCAGGTTTTTTTTTGTATAATGTATTAAATATATATGATATATATTATTTTTATAATGATGTATAGTGAGTTTATCATTATTTTCAAATGTGTTAATGTTTAAAACTTTGCATTTTAATGTGATAAATATTGTGATAATGACCACACAAAAAAGCTTCTTGTGTTTGTTGTTTTTGTTGTCTTTTTTTTAAAGACCGTGAAGTTTGAGAACTGGATCTAGAGTATGAATTATATGTAAATATACCAAAAGAGAATGATTTATCAAAGTTCATGTGACATTGTTTCAATGTTTTGTATTCTTACTGTAGTAAGTGCTGGAGCAGTAGCGTAGATTCTTCCTCTTTGGAATTGAAAAGGCTTGGCTGGACCATTTTTATTTTTTAAAGAACAGAATTTCTTCTTTTAAATACTGCCCTCTGGCAGTTAGAGTTTCTTTACTCTCCAGTGTCATTCATGTCTTTGGTGACCTTAAGCATGTAAGGGGGGTAGGTTGTTGTGTGTATTGGGGAAAGGAGTGATAGACACACTTTACTTTTTGGAGTATATGCTGAATTCCTTTGTTCTCTGTACCTGGTTATGGTTTTACATGTGATATTTGTAATAGATTATTTTGTAATAAAATTGAACTTACAGGATTGACTCTTGAATTCTAGACTAACTTTGAATAATTGGACCTGCAGATTGACTATCCACCATTTGAAAAAAATTTTTACAATGAGCATGAAGAGATAACCAGCCTCACTCCACAGCAGTTAATAGATCTGCGGCATAAACTCAATCTTCGGGTAAGGCAACTATAAAACCACCTATACCTGTATTAACGTTAACTAATCCAGATTTTTATATCATTTCTTTTCTTACAGTTTCTGAATTGTCTTTAATAGAATGATAATTGTATCCTTGGGCTCACACATCTTATTTTTCTTTGTTTTCACCTTCCAGATAATGTTTTAGGATAGGATTAAATTTTCTTTTATGTGGTAAACTTGTATGGTTTTGACTGTGAGAATTTCCAGAACATGTACCATGTGCTAAAGCACTATGCTGTGTGAGTTAAAGGTAGAGTAGGAGTGCTAATCTTTAGGAAGAGGAAACAGATTCAGTCGATGTTAGAATAAGGAGGAACTCAAGAGTGTCTCAGAATGTTTTGAGGTTAACATATATTTGCTTCTCAAATTACATACAGTATGCTATTTAAAAAAAATAAGCAGTTAACAACTTTCAGAACCTTTTGTGTGCTAATTTTAGAATAACAGTTTGTATTTCCCCTTAAAATATTTTGGGTTGCACTTAGCCTAAATTGGTTGGTGTATAGTTACTGTCAAGTTGGCTCCGACTCTTAGGGACCTTATGTACAACAGGATGAAACCAGCTCAATCCTGTACCATGTCATTCTCTGGGGACTGGCCCGTCCTACTAACAAGCCCAGTTTGTAAGACTAAATCTCACTCTTCTTGCTTTCAAGGAGCATTCTGGCTGCATTTCTTCCAAGACACATTTGTTTGTTCTTTTGGCTATCCATGGTATATTCAGTATTCTTTGCCAACACCACATTTCAGACATGTTGGTTCTTTGATATTCCTTATTCATTGTCCAGCTTTGATGTTTGTGAAGCTTGATGTTGGTTCCTTACCACACAGATGCTTGATGATACCTCCTTTTATTTATTTATTTTTTTCACTATTGTATTTTTACGTGTACTGTCAAATCAGATCTGACTGGTACAGGAGGAGATTGCCCCCTCCTTCTCCAGCAGAGCATCTGGTGCATTTGAACCACGTACCTCTGGGATTGGATATCTCCTTTTATAACAACTTTCAGGCCTTTGGCAGTCTTAACAGTTGTTGCACAATGTTTGTGTGTGTACATGTGTGCTTATCTGTTCTCTAAGTGGTTTGCCCTCTCAAACTTTCATAAGAATAGAAGATATTAGAAATTAATAGCATCCCTGGATAAATAATTGAAATATGACTTGTTACAGTCAAAATGGAAGTTGTAAGCGTCGTTCTTCATCTTTAGTAGTTAACTGGGATGTGGCTAGAGCACTGACAGGGACTAGCCAGCCATCTCTCACTGAAGACATTCTGCTGAAAATACTTTGGCTAATACTTTTGTTGCAGTGGGTACGGACATGAGTCTCTCTGAGCTCACTTGAACTTTTTTTATTTCAAGAGTAAATCTTGATTGATTGTTTTTCTGCCTACCATCTGATTCTAGTATATGTAAAGGGAGAGGGCACAGAAAGCAGATGAAGAATATTAATAGCCTTTTCCAATTCACTAGATGGTACTTTTAAAATTATTTATGTAACAATATTTAAGACATTTTTAGGTACTTAATTTCAAGTAGTTTAAGGAGTAATTATCTAAACAGTATCTGTTTTTTACTATGAACATAAATTTTCACTTTCTCATACCCAAATTAAATCCCACCAGACTGTTTGCTTATGAGTCCATTCTGGCCAGTGGTGACTTGTTTCAGAGTAGAACCGTTCTATATAGTAATTGCATGGTGGTGACTTCTGCAGAATCAGGATGCCAGATTTTCTGTCGATTTGCCCATTGGGTAGGTTCAAAGTGGAACCTTTGGTCCATGGGTGAATGCTTCACCATTTTGCCACCCATGTACTCAAACTAAGAGAAAACTAGATTTTGTCTAACTTCAAATGTTACTCTTGATATTAGTCATTTCTGGAAGTTGTCTTTATCTGTAGGTCTCTGGTGCTGCACCTCCTCGACCAGGAAGCAGTTTTGCACATTTTGGGTTTGATGAGCAACTAATGCACCAAATTCGGAAATCAGAGTATACACAGCCCACTCCTATACAGTGTCAGGTGAGTGAAAATGAAAGAAAGATGAGATAGAATGGTATTCAGTATGTGCTATGCAAATAAGGCAAAACAGTTTGTAGAGCAAAACTTCATTAACAGGGACGATTCCATTGCCTCTGACTTCAGACTGATTTCATTTTTCCTGACCTGAAAATTCCATTTTATTGTGATCTGTGAAAATCAGTTTTATTTCTTCTTAGTATATAAAATGAACTTTGTCTATGAATGAGGTAGTTTGCACATTCTCAAGGAAAGAAAACTTTAAATTTTATCAGCTACTGTCCTTATCAGTCTTCATCCGTGTATTTCAAGTAAAGTGGCATCGTTCATAGTTTCCAAATGATGGCTAATCTACACAAAGAGAATAAGTGTTATTTCCTTTGTAATCAAGAAATGCCAGATTTTCCTTATCCCATAGCCAGTGTGCATAGCTCAGGATATTTGTTGTCTGTTGGAAATGCATGACATTAGCCATTTATCCTAACCCAGAGTTCCTTCAGTGTGTCTTTGTAATTGAAATTTTAAGAAGGATATTTTTTTGCCTCCCTTTCCAGGGTGTGCCTGTAGCGTTGAGTGGTAGAGACATGATTGGTATTGCCAAAACAGGCAGTGGAAAAACAGCAGCCTTTATATGGCCCATGTTGATTCATATAATGGACCAGAAGGAGTTGGAACCAGGTGATGGACCAATTGCAGTGATTGTGTGTCCTACCAGGGAACTTTGCCAGCAGGTAGGTACTTTGTGTAGTATGACCTTCCAGGGGTGAACTAGCAGGGGACTTTTGGGCAGGTATTGTGTTGTTCTATTGATGCATGCTTTTCCCTAGAAACTGCTGGTTGAAGAGAGAAAAATATTTGGTTTAGGAATTGTTTGTTATACAAATACCCAGAGTCTTTCTTCCTCCTGTGTTAATTTATTTTGTTTGGTAAAAAGTCAGTGACAGGTTCAAGAGAATTAGGAGGAAAATGAACGGTCACAGCAAGAGTTCATGTAGCTTGCTGAGATTGATAATTGTACTCTGCTTGTTATTGCTGTTTATTTCCTTATGAGTAGAATTTCTTTGAAAGCATGCTCTAGCTTTTTATTTTATGTGACATTGCATTGTATAATTTTCAGAACTTCCTTTTGGGTTGTGACAGAGGTCGTGGTCTATTAATATGTCATTAACAACTTTGTAGATCCATGCAGAATGTAAGAGGTTTGGGAAAGCATATAACCTTCGCTCGGTGGCTGTGTACGGAGGCGGGAGCATGTGGGAGCAGGCCAAGGCTCTGCAGGAAGGAGCAGAGATTGTCGTGTGCACCCCAGTGAGTATGTCTTTGGCTTGAAAGGCTTTTCAGTCTCTTAGTATGGACAACACGGTTAATTATGGGAGAGACTGCACCTTAAACTACAGTGACACCAAAGCTTTGGTACCATTTTCATTGGTTAGATGTCAGTGTCAAATACATTAGTAACTCCATATCCCCTCTGCTTCAACTAGATTTTCATACTCTCAGGAAATGGTTATGTTAATACCATAAGCATCATAAACAAAAATTCCGAGTATGGTCTGAATTCCCCAAAAGTATTCATTCTGATCATTAAACTCATCAGTAGGCTTTACATCAGATCATGTCTCACAAAAATTGTTCTGTCCACTTTTCCACAAATACTAAAATCCTAATGTGTGTAAAGGAAGAATTAAGCTGTGTTTTCTAAATTTCTCTTCTCTTGGGCTATGTGCATAGTGTAGTACATAGTCAGACTTCAAATGTTAGCCCTTAGCCAGCAGCACAAATTTAGAAACATGTTTTTGCAATGTAAAACATATTACTAGGTTAAGTATCTAGTTATTACTGTATCTAAATGTCACTTAAATTATAAAAATGTATGTATCACTTTAGATGATTCTGTAAAAAAAACACAAATCACATAAGGCACCCTGCAGTCAGTACCCTCTCAGTAGTACAGATTACAAATACATATTTAAAAAAAAAGTAGTGCATTGCGGGGTGAGTTGGAGGAGAGGAGGGAATTGGGGGTAGGGGGAGTGCAAGGGGAAATAACCAATTGAAGAGTAATCATTTAGGCTTTTAAACCAAAGTAAGTAAGATTATACTGAGTTCATTCATTCAAAACGAGATTCCAGCCTTCTTAAAACATTAATAAGTAAGCTAAATAACAGTGATAAAACTCTTATAAAAAAGTAATTTTATATTCATTGCCAAATTTGAAACAGCAGTGATTTGAATGGAGACCTATAGAAAGTTCTAAGGCTTTAGATTCTGACTGCTCCTTTTTGTGGATCTTACAGGGTCGACTTATTGATCATGTGAAGAAGAAAGCTACCAATCTTCAAAGAGTCTCCTACCTTGTGTTCGATGAAGCAGATCGAATGTTTGACATGGGTTTTGGTATGAATGTCTCTGTCCTCTTTTTGTGGTGGTTTTAGTTTTGTGTCGTTGAATCAGATCTGACTGGTACAGGAGGAGATTGCCCCACCCTCTCCAGCAGAGCATCTGGTGGATTCGAACCACACACCTTCAGGATTGCAGCACAGCTTCTTGCCACTAGGCCACCAGATCTCCCTTGTCTCCATCCAAAACAGAGGATGTCTGTCTTTTTTATATATATATAAAATGTCTGTCTAATTTATGTTTCTGTATGACGGAAACTAAACATACTCCTAGGAAGGGTTAGATAGAAGAGGTATAGCTAAGACATTGGAGGTTTTGAGCACTGCTCTCAGGAAAATGAGTCATGGTCATGCTCAGTCCTCTTACGTAGGTGCTAGTCAGCTCAGTCAAGGCTCATCCTTTCTTGTCTAAAGAGCCATATGTATGGATCGAGACACCACCAGACCCAGTCAGGGTAGCTAGAAGGAAAATTTTTTCCAGTTTCACACCCACTATGTCCAGGAGTTTACAAATTTCCCAGGTTTCTCCCTCTTATTAAAATTATTTCTTCCAGACACCACAACTGTAACACCAAGTTAAAATATTGATTTAACTCTTCTCCTTCTTGCAGAGTACCAGGTGCGATCCATTGCAAGCCATGTCCGTCCTGATAGACAGAGTATGTATCAAGCAGCTTTATTAAGCTGTGTTTATACTTAAAATGAACAGCTGTTAATATTCCATAAGCACTCTCTGTTAACATAAGCGAAAATGATCATGGGAGTGTGTTCGTGAGAACTATAAGGGGCGCGATGGTGTTGGTTTATCTGCTTTGTCAGCAACATTGAAATCCACAGAAAAAGGGCATTTTTTTTTCTCTAGTCAGTTAATTTTTAATGAAATTAAACGTTCAGATAGGTATTTTGGTTTGGTGTTTTGCTTATTATCATCAGTAGGAAACTTAGTGAGAATTCAGCAAAGAAGTTCTGTTGTTTCTTTAACAGAATATACTTTACCTTTCAGCTCTCTTATTCAGTGCAACTTTTCGGAAGAAGATTGAAAAACTGGCCAGAGACATCCTGATTGATCCTATTCGAGTAGTGCAGGGAGATATTGGAGAGGTAATTCAGTAGGGCTGGGTGAGACCTCATTATGGAGACATGGGATTACTTTCTTACCATTAAGAGAATCATAATGCTTTTATATATTTCCAGATTAAGTGATTTTTTTTTATTAGCTTCAGGGGAAAGAGGTAGATAAAGCAGTGTTAGTGGCAAAATGTTGGTAATTGTTAAAGTTGGATGACAGATACCTGAGGTTCAACTGTATCATCTCACATTTTTTAAATGTTTGAAAATTCCCTTTATTTCTTAAAAGCTAAAAATGAATTGGTAATACTCTGAAAGACTTTCATTGAGGAGCTTTACTCTCTTAGGAGTAATCTGAGTGCGCATATGAGAACAAATTGCAAGCAAGGCATCGTTCTTGTTGTTTAGTGCCATCGAGTTGTAGACGACTCATAGCGACCCTATGAACGAACGGCCTGAGCATTGTTCGTACATAGAGTTTCTGGAGGCAAGCCATTTCGGAAGTGGATGCCACTCCTGCTTCCAGGCTTGTTTTAGTCGGGAAACTCCAGCCAACACTGTCCACCATGGGTACCCATTACCACGATTGGCACATCATTGTCACAGTCTTCGGCATCACAGCAACCATGAGTTCCTCTGTAGAGCAACACACAGACCAGTGCTATACCACCTAGAACAATGTTTGACAGGAAAACAATTTGAACCTGGCCGAGGGCCGCAGATTAAAATCGCCCACCTTAAAAAAAAATCACCCACCTTTGGCTTGGTAGCATAACTTCCTTTCCACTAGGCCAACGTAGCTCTCTCGTTGTCGTTGTTATTGTTGTTTGGTGCTGTTGAGTCTTAGATGACTTACAGCGACCCTGTGAACATATGGCCTGAGCACTGTTCGTACATAAGAGTTTCCGGAGGCAAGCCATTTCGGAAGTGGATGCCGCTTGTGCTTCCAGGCTTGCTTTAGTCGGGAAACTCCAGCCAACACTGTCCACCTTGGGTACCCATTACCATTGTACCACTGTACATCACTGTCACAGTCTTAGCATCACAACCACGAGATACCTCTGTACAGCAACGCACAGACCAGTGCTATACCACCTGCACGTCAAACACATGCTTACAAATTAGTTATGTGAGTATACGTATACACCAGAGCAGATAGAAAACAGAAAAATCATGGGGGCGGGGGCACTGAGTTTTGGAGTGTACTGTACTTGCTCAAGGAATGCCCCAGAAGAGAGGGAGGGAGTTCAGGGGTTTTCAAGTAGAAACTGATGTCTGACCCTTGTTCAGGTCATGTGACACTAGTTTCATGATTGCCCATTTCATTTCTTCCATAGGCAAATGAAGATGTGACACAGCTTGTGGAGATTCTCCATTCTGGGCCTAGTAAATGGAACTGGCTTACCCGACGACTGGTGGAGTTCACCTCGTCAGGAAGTGTCCTCTTGTTTGTTACCAAAAAAGCCAATGCAGAAGAGCTAGCTAATAACCTTAAGCAGGAAGGTCATAATCTTGGCTTGCTCCATGGAGACATGGATCAGAGTGAAAGAAACAAGGTCATTTCAGACTTCAAGAAAAAGGACATCCCGGTCCTTGTGGCCACAGATGTTGCAGGTAGAGTATGAATTTCCTCAGTAAGCTTCATATGGTAAGGACACACTAGCCTGTGTCTGTCTTACCTGAGCAGAAGACAGTGATTACAAACTTGAGCTCCAGGCACTGCTCTTCACCTACTCTCCATTCTGGTCTACATCAAAGAACCACTGCGTAGAGGGCACTTCGGGAGAAAAAGCCTGCGGTGGCTTCATGGTGGAGATGCCTTTGTGTGTCTGTGTACTGTTGGTATCTTCCATTGAATGAATTGGGTGTGCTTTCAGATCAGAATGTATTTTCAGAGTGCTCTCTTGCCTTTGTTCTGTCCAATTTTAGTAGACACACTTGAAAATCTGGCATCTTCTCCGAGCACGGAGAGAATTTCTGGCCTTCAAGATTATATGTGAAATGAGTTTTCATTTTTTTGATATAGAAAAGTGAGGGCGGGGAAGTTTACTGTTGTTAAAAGATACAAGGCCTTTTCCTTAGACAGCAGTTTGCTACCTCATTGTGAGACCTTAGAGCCAGCATTTCTGGTTACTTTCTCTTTTGATTCTTGGAGAAGCATGAATGGTTTTGGTTGCTTTTTTATTTCAGCCCGTGGCCTGGACATTCCTTCAATTAAGACTGTTATCAACTATGATGTGGCTCGAGACATTGATACCCATACTCATAGGATTGGCCGCACAGGGCGAGCTGGTGAGAAGGGTGTGGCTTACACCTTGCTCACCCCCAAAGATAGTAATTTTGCTGGTGACCTGGTCCGGAACTTGGAAGGAGCCAATCAGCATGTTTCCAAGGAGCTCCTTGATTTGGCAATGCAGGTGAGGACTGGATGCTCTGGAGTGCTCAAAATCATAGAATGTTCAATAAGAATTTGCTCTTTGATAAGTAATAGAATCTAAGGTGGAGGAGTGGGAGGTGGGGAAGGGAATTGTGGTGTTGAAAAGCTATCTTTGTGCTAAAATCTGTATCTTTGGCCCATTCACATGTAGGAGTAACATAATTTCAGCGTTGGCTGCTATTCTCTCCATTGCCTCACCCCATAGTCTCCTTTGACATAACAGAATGTGTGGTGGTGGTGGTCGTCTTGGTCTTGGTCCTATTGAGTCAGCTTGTACTCATTGACCCCAGGTGATAGGGTAGAATTGCCCCTTTTGACTTGTTGGCTGTAATTTTTACAAAATCAGACCACCATGTCCTTAGCTAGTGCACTCACTCAGTGAGTTTGGATCGCCCACCATTCAAGCCAACTGCTTAACCAGTGTCACTAGAACTCCTAACCTGTCTGGTAGACTTAACTCCTGAGCCTTTGACCTTACTGTTCACCTTTTTCTCGGTGTGTTCCAGGCCAAAACTAACAAATCTTGAGTTGTGTTAGTACTTGCAGGCTTCATGATGCAAATGAGTTGTATTCTAGTCTTTGTAAGCATAGTGGGAACATAAAATATGTTTTACAAGGAGTTGTGATGTGTTTGTCACTGAAGTGTTAGCTCTTAACACCTCTTAAGAGATCAAGAAATTCTCTTTACTGAAAGGAGTGCAGCCTTGAGAATTTAATAATGTAGGGTAGTGTAGTTACTGCCTAAGCTTCATAAGAACCTGCTGTGCCATCAGGGGAAAAGACTCCCCTCCTCTTCCTGGGCAGAGAGAGCCTCCTGGGCTCCTCCGGGAGCTGTGCCTTCCCCCAGCTTGCCTGGCTCTTAGTGCACCACTTCACTAAGTTTGATTGTCAGACAGACCTTGAACTTTCCCAGAGATGTTTCCATTCTTAATGGAGAGCTCTGATTGGTAGTGTTCTAGGAATGATCATTTTCACTAAAAACTTTACAGCCCTGTGGGTAAATAATATTTTTGTTTGTATGGCTCCCACTGTGTCCTGGGAATCTGTTTTGAGTTGATTTCAAGAAACCTCACCTCACATTTTTTTCATCCACTTCTAAAACCCACCAGTTTTTAAAAGTTCTAAATATTTATGGCATGTACATGTTTCAAATACAAGAGTAAAATCTTAAGTTAGAAGTGGGAAATGACTGTTGTGCTTCACTTCCATAAAGAAGGAGCATTGAAAGCAGCCTTGATAGGTATCTCAACCTCTTCTAGCATGGTGAACTAAACTACCAGAAAGGAACTAATTGAAGGTTTCTATAAACAGTTCCTCCCTTTTCTGCTTAAAGTGTAAAGGTGGTCTTCCCTCCAGTTACTTTTATGTTTGAATTTGTGTTCAGACACAATGAATTTGATATTTGAATTGCATTCCATGCAGAATGCCTGGTTTCGGAAATCTCGCTTCAAAGGTGGAAAAGGCAAGAAATTGAACATCGGTGGTGGAGGCCTTGGCTACCGGGAACGGCCTGGCCTGGGTTCTGAGAACACAGTGAGTCCAGAAGAAAGCAGTACCCTGGGGATGGTCATGAAGCCTGGGTTTGGCCTGTCCTGATCTGCATATGCGAACCTCAGTAACTATACAGCCTGCCTAGCAGGAACTGGTGTTTTAATCAGCTATAAGTGTGACTGCATTGTGTATGTGCTAGACTGAGGAGGTTTGCTCAGGAGAAATCCATCTAGTCTAGCAGGGGTTCCCAAATGGTAGTTCTTGGGCCAGTAGCACAACTGCCTGAGAACCTGCTAGACATGCAGACCTGCTGAATCAGCAGCACTGCATCCTGCTACTGGGAAAACATTACCACACGATTGCTTTGTAATATCATGTAACTAAGGAATGATTCCAGCGTTGTGTGGGAAGTAACATTAGAGAGAAAAAGCAAGACCTGATTCTTTGTCGTAAACTAGGCTGTGAAAATTTCCTCTGACTGACTTTCAAAATGGTTCAAGTTTCTGTTACTTTTACTCCTAAACCAGAGTAAAAAAGCTACCAACCTACTTGAGCATTATAGTTAGCCTGATGTTTTGGACACAAGACAATATTACCTATTGCAGTGATGATGGTAACTTATTAGCTGGCATTTAATAATATTGCCAGGGCCATTCCAAGCAGTCACATGCAAGTATCAGCTGAAACTCCAGCCACCTAATGCGTACAAGCAGACAGGCACACATTTACTAATAAGTGTTGAGGTGGGAGGTCAGACCCTTCTTGTTTTAAGAGTTCATTCTCTTTGCTACTGTACCTTTTTTCTCCAAAGCATAAGTAATTTTCTAAAAATTCCCAGTGCCCTCACTGTGATTCAGTTTTCCGTTTTTTAAGGGCCAGCCTGTGTCAGTGTTTCTTTTTCTATCTTCATGGATGTGCCTGCTTATTTTGTAGGATCGAGGAAATAATAACAATGTGATGAGCAATTATGAAGCATACAAGCCCTCCTCAGGAGCCATGGGAGATCGGCTGACAGCGATGAAAGCAGCTTTCCAGGTCTGAGATGAAAGAACTTAACAGGAGTCATTCTGGGACTGATGGGGCCTCACTTTCCAGAGACAGGGGCTGGGCTTGTGGACTAAGTGCTAAGCCTAAGGCTTATAGTGTCAGTAAGTCAGGGTAAGTTAGGTAAAGGTGTAGGTGTAGAGTCCAGGGAGAACACTCCTGCTGGTGGTTGGCTCAGTCACACCTACCGCCCAGAACAGTTGGGCAGCAGCAGGGCTCTTTCTCTTGCTTGCTCAACCACCTGCAGTGTTAACCACCTCGAAGGCATTGTATATGAGCTCAGAGTGATGGCCGTCTTTCTGGTTAAGACAGGGGAGTCTGGAAGTCACACTTTTCTGAATGTAGACTATGCATTTTATTTATTGCAGACTCTTCATTGATGCTTTTATTCTAGTCAGTCAAGCTGTCCAAACCAATTTCAGTTCAGATCTTGGAACAGGGACTGGAGACTAGGGTATTAATGTCACAGTGCCAGGACAGCATAGTAGAGTTTTTAATACACTCAATTATTACAGCTTTGTGTGTGTATTTGAAGCTGCTTGACCCTGGTTTATATACTCTTCCTTCTTTCAGTCGCAGTACAAGAGCCACTTTGTTGCTGCCAGCTTAAGCAATCAGAAGGCTGGAAGTTCTGCCACTGGGGCAAGTGGATGGACCAGTGCAGGGAGCTTGAATTCTGTCCCAACCAACTCAGCTCAGCAGGGCCACAACAGCCCCGACAGCCCCCTCGCCAGTGCTGCCAAGAGCATCCCAGGTTTTGGCAATACTGGGAACATCAGCAGTGCCCCAGTGACCTACCCTGCTCCTGGAGCCCTGGGAGTCAACAACACAGCGTCAGGAAGTAACAGTCGAGAAGGGCCTGGGGGAGGCAATGGGAAAAGAGAGAGATACGCTGAGAACCGGGGTGGCAGCCGCCACAGCCATGGAGACAGCTTCAGTCGGCATAGCGACAGCCCACGTCACGGAGATGGTGGTCGCCATGGGGAAGGTTATCGCTACCCAGAAAGCAGCAGCCGCCACGCTGATGGCCATCGGCATGGGGACAACAGGCACGGAGGAAGCGGAGGCCGACATGGAGAGAGCCGGGGTGCAAATGATGGGCGGAACGGTGAAAGCCGGAAAGAAGGTTGTAATCGTGAGAGCAGGATGGACCCCAGGGTGGACAGCAGCAAGACGGACAAGGTGGACAGCAAAACAGATAAAACAGCTGATGGCTTTGCTGTCCCAGAGCCACCCAAACGCAAGAAAAGCCGGTGGGACAGTTAGAGAGGATGTGCTCAAAGTAAAAGCGTCTTTAATTTTATTTTTAGAAAGATTTTTGAAACCATGTCTCAGGGCTGGGTTTTGATCCAGAGTGTGAGGTCTCCCTGCCCTTAGTGAAGAGCTGGAGCTTGGAGATGTTACCCCTTTGTTTGCATTATTCTTCTGGTATTTCCTTGGAAACATTGAGAGCTGGGACACTTGGTTCTGGGTGGGTTGTCATGAGGGTCACTAGAGGATACCTTGGAATGAGAGGCCTTATAAGGCACACAACTCACTCTTAAGTTTATATGTAGTGTCTATTTTCTACTAAACTCACCTTATAAACACCCACAAATAAGAATTCTTTTACCTAACTGTAGCCAAGCAGCCCCCTTTTTAGGTGTTGGCTTGTTCACATGCAGGCCACTGGGATGAGATGGGGAACACTTGGCTCCAGACACTGAAGGGTAGATGCTAAGTGGCTCCCCGCCAGGCTCGTGTCCAGCCCTGAGACATGCAGGCAGCAGTAGTAGCCCTCCAGAGAGGGGCTTTGAGGCTCCAGAACTGATGACTGAAGGAATGCCAGTCCTGGGAATGGCTCCACAGGGTTGCTCTGCTCTGAGATGTGAAAATTAAAAAATTTTAAAAATACAGAACAGCTTTTAAAGTGTCTTCTATTTCATTGTATTTTTTTTTTAACTTGCCACGTGATAGAAAAATCTTTTGCTGAAATAATTTTTTGTTCTATCTTGTTTATACAAGGAAAAATACAAGATTCAAATTTCGTGACTTTGTGAAGGTTTCTTTAAGATGTGCATTCCTTTCTGCTTGCTCTAGTAAATGCTTTACTACTGGGACCTGTGGATTGTTTGTTATTTCAATTGCCATGCTTAGTTAAAAAATATTTAGAACAGTGTGACACAGAAAACACGTAGAATGTAACTTTTTATTAAGAGGAACACTTGGGGTCCACTTGCCCAGTAATAGATTACAAAGGCCATCCCATCCAGTGCTCTCTATTCATGGAAGGACTGGCGATGCGATAAAACGCAATGGGAGGCGAGAGTACCCCCCACTGACTGTCTTCAGACAGGTGAAGCACGGGCAGGACTGAGCTTGCGCCAGAGCTGGAAACTCTAGATCATTCCTCACTTTCGCTTTTGTTTTTTCTTCTGCACCTTCCGTTGCTGGGCTCTTTGATCCTTCTTCATCCTTGAGTCCACCACCTTGAAATGCCCTCTGACTCCAACTGGCCGGTGCACTTTCCGGCCAACGCCCTTTTTGGCTACAACATAGGTGACCTGGCGTTTCTCCTTGCCAAGCCCAGCCTTCTTGTAGAGACTAGAATGGAAGAAACAGGTTGGAGGCTTTTCTTGCTCTCTGACCCCATTCATCCTTGTGGCTACCCTCTCCCCAGTTACCTTCGCAGCTGTGCGACCTTCTCCCGCTCAGAGATGTCCACTGTGTTCACCACAGCTTCTGCTTTCTTCTTGGTTTGCTCCAGTCTCTTCAGCATCTGTGAAAGTGTTTTCCATCAGGTGACCTCATCCCTGGTCCTTCCACCCTGATCTCAGGCACCATCACTTACCCTGCGTTTCTTCCTGGCCTTCGCCTCAGCCACTTTCTTGATGGGGCGTGCGTTGATTTCCCGCCAGCGTTTTCGGTAATGTTCTACGTCTTTCTTGTCAACAGGCAACTGCTTTATCCTGTGCTGCTTTTCTTCCTGCACAAACCATTCTGGAAGCTCTCCCTCTTCCTCATTAAATGTGTACCTATGGCAGAGAACATGACACTTGGAACCAGGGGCCTTGGTAAAAAAGGATGTCACTACTACCCCACGGGCTGCTCCTGCTTCTCTGAACCCCTTACCGATTGAAGGAGTTGTCTATGAGGTCTCGCTTGGCCTTTTTAGAAGAAGCAATAATGGCACCTAAAGCAAGGCCTTCAGGGTCCAGTATCCTGTATCTGACTAGAAAGGGAAGGGGGGAAAAATATAGTGGCTCCCACAGCAGAAAATTCCATTGTCTCCTCTCCCATTCAACCAGGAAAGCAGCTCTTACGTGGGTCCTCAATAGGCACAACTTCAAAACCATCATCAGCCTCGGCTCCCCGGCTCCGCTTCTTCCCTCGGCGTGGTTCCCTAAAACAGCAGCAGAGGTGAGGTATAAGCAGCGAGTTGTCCACCACTCCCAGGCCCCTTAAGACCATACCATCTGCCTCAACCCTGGTTCCTACTAAAAACCACTGGGGAAACCCCTGCTGCCCAGGCTGAACCAAGACCAGCTAAATGAGGGTGATGGGTAAAACTTGGCAGAAACAGTTTTCTGCTTTTTACTACTTGTCATCCCTTTGCCATCAGCTGCACTCACCTCTCTTCATCCTCACTGCTACTGCTGTCACTCTCTGAGCTGTCATCTTCCCGTCCAGGGGTAGTGGTGGCCTGTGCCCCTGGGAGAGAGTCTATCCTTGAAGAAGCTTCTGTCTCCTTAGGGGACTCATCTTGGCACTGGGGAGACACTTTCTCAGTCTTCAAACTTGAAGGCTTCTGTGCTTGTGGCTGTGGCTGCTGCTCTTGTCCCTTTCGACGACTCTCATACAACAGCTGGGCCTGACCGATCTCCAGGGCTTCATCAGCATCATCCTCAATCCCATTGAAGCCCTCCTGTAATTGGGGGGATCTTGAGCTTCCCTTCTCAGGGAATGCCAGTTCCCTAACCTGTCCCATCTTGCACTTCCTACCTTTGAGAACCACAAGGTGGCTTGCTCTTCCTGCAGAACTGCTTTTTCCTCTAAAGGGACCAGCAGTGGATTCTCTTCCTCCTCATTATCATCATCTGCTTCAACAGACTGCACACTGTGGACCCAAAAACAGTGATGCGGACCCTGTGCCCTCCCCGGCAGCACGTGCCAGTTCAGCATCAGGACATCAGCTGAGGCTGTCAGGATTAGATTACTCTTGCCACCCAACAGGCTGTCCACTCACCACTTTTGGTCCTTTCGACCCTGCTGGCCTTCACCTCTGGCCAGCTCTTCTGGATCCAGGTCACTATCCAAAGAGGAATCGTCTTCATCCTCGGCATCTGACACATAGATGTCATCCCTTGGCAGTTCAGACAGAAAAGTGTCTGCAGCGCTCATATCCCCTTGTGTGATTTCTGATAACAACTGAAATGTAAAATAAAAGGCCAAGGATACTGAATGAGTGTGTTCACTATCTTGGATGATCTCCACCGAAACAGTATCCGTTTATATTTACTGGTAAGGACACTTAGGCCAAGAGAGGTGACTCTGACTCTAGGCTGTAACCTAGGTAACTAGGCTGAGTAAAGAAGCCCAGACAGCATAAAGCTGACAGTCTTGTTCAACTGAAGCCTTCTAGAATTTGGCAGCAGGGCACGGAGTAAAATCAACTCAAGAACTGTTTCCAAGGAAAAGCAAGAGCTTGTAACCTAGGAGCCCAGGTTGGATCTACTACACTCTACATGTGCACAGAACACCTCTTGATTCTGATATGCTAGTTCCACAGAAATCCATTTAAACCCACTGCCAATGACTCACTTCTAACTTGTAGCAGCACCACATGTTTAAGAGAGCTGTTCCTTTGGGGTTCCCCAGCTGTAGTCTTTACAGAGCACAGCACTGGACCTTGTTCCACAGTGAAGCATAAAACCAAACCCATCGCCACGAAGTTGAGTCACTCACAGTGACTACTGGTTTGCAAGGCAAGGCTAGGGGGTTTGAACTACCAACCTTTGGTAAGCACCCTAACACATTATGCCCTATGCCAATAGGCTCCTCCAACCTAAATCTTAATTTCATCATTGTAGATGTACAGTTCCATGCTGTGAACACACAAAAATTCTTTTTCACCCTTTAGTCCCTCCTTACCAAGTCATGCTGTAAAGACAGCAATCAACCTGGAATCATCCACCCACCTTCAGCCCCCACATCTAATTCACTGAACTCCCATCTGCCCTTAGCCACACCCCACCTGGTGGCCACGGATGGTGCGAAGGGAGAACATGCCAGTCTCTCCCTCATCTGCGATGGAAACCCCAGGCAGATCCATCTTCAGCTCTACACGCTCTCTCTGCTTTCTCTGCTCACGGAGTAGCTTCTTTTTTTTCCTGAGGGGATGGGGTTATGGGATTGAACCTTCATCGTGTCCAGCTCAGAAGGTTCCCAGTCCAACTCCTCCAGGCTCCTCTTCTCTCTTCACACATCGAGGGGCCCTGGAGGGTGTTCCCCAAGCTCCTTTCCTGTTCCCCTTACCTCTTCAGCTCTGCTACCTCCTGTGCCTTCATCTCTGCCAGAGTCTGATTCAGCTGTTCCTCCTCCTCCTCTTCCTCGTCTTTGGAGGGCTGCCTCATGGTGCCAGTTGTTGACTTGTCCTCCTCACTCTCTTCCTCCTCTCCAGAGCTGAGGCTGACGGAACAATCCAAGGAGTTTGATTATTTTCTCAGATGCTCTCCCCTCCGGACACCCTGTCAACACCCAACTGCTTTGGTCCCTTCACCTGATGTCCAGTGCCTTTGCTTGCTCTTTCAACTTCTTGGCCACATGTCGCCGAAGCTTTGTTCTCCAGTTCAGGAGGGACCTGCTCCAAAAAATGTCATCACCGATCTATAGTCTCCTTTTGTCTCTGCCCTCTTGTATGTCCCAACCCAGATTTTAGGTTTGAACCACATAAACTACAGGGTTCTGGCCCCCACCCCAAACACAGCAGTATGCTCTTCTTAAAGATGCAATACAGTGACTCTTAAAGGCACACCCGTCCCAAACCTGAGCTCCTTTCGCCCCAACACTTTTATATCCTGACAGCATGCCCGGATGTCCTCAGTGGTGGCTGGGTGCTGTGCCAACTCATCATCATCTAGTGTGATCTGTGAGGGGAGGGGAAGTCAGGAGAGACTCATAGGCCATATTTCTGGGGCTCCTTTGTAACCCGCCTCCAGCCTGGAGACCCACCTCGCTGGCTTTGGAGAGGAAGTCAACTGGGTTTGCAGCTCGCAGGAAATCCGTGACGGAAAGCCGGTGATAGAGAGTGAGGTCACCCTCAGCGTAGCCCTCAGCCTTTGGGAAGAGTAAAGATGGTAAGCCCTCTATGCACGTGTCTGTAGGACCCCCCCCGAACTCCAGGACCCACAAACATACTTTTGGCTTCTTCTTAGTCACCAACTCAGTAACAGTCTTGGCTTGAACCTCAACCTCCTTGAAGGCAAATTTGGGGTCAAAGAATTTACTGTCAATCTTGTCAGGAGCCAGGAATCCTAAGATAAGATGTATATTAGGAGTATGCTTTCAGAGCAAGTTGGCAGAGTCAAAAGAAGTGATGCTTACCCTGGCAGACTACAAAGATCTCGGCCGACTCGTGACGCGAGGCTTGGGGCTTAGTGGCCTGGACATGGCGAAACAATTGCTGGAAGATCCACAGTAGGGGTTGATAGTCACGTGAGCGGAAAACCTTCGTGATGAATGAGCCACCACGAGCCAGAAAATCACAGGCCAAACGCAGAGCCATCAGTGTCAGATGGGCTGTGGAACAGAGTCAGTCAGCTGAAGGCCTCCTGCAAGCTGCAAGGCCATGACCCATCCCCACACCCCTCTCTCCTCCTTACACACCTTGTGAATAGGCATCGTGGACCCAGCTAGCTCCAACGTTGGGTGCCCCATCATTGAGCACAACATCAACTTTCCAGGTTTTCAGTTCTTTCCTCAAGGCCTATCAAAGGAGAAAGATTGCGGCAATAACCACTGGAATGGCTAAAAATGGAGCTTCTGGTTCAGTCATTAAGTACCTACCAAAGGCCATGTTCCTGTACCAGCACAAGTATAAAACACAGAACTAAAACGATTCATCTGTCTTCAGAAAGCTACTATCTCATTATAGCTCCACTGGAAAAGATTTGACCGATGAAGGTCTCTGCCCTTTAACCAACTCTAAGCACCTACTCTTTTTTTTTTTTTACAGAGGTTTTGGATTTCCATTCATTCATTGCCGCAATTTTCTCCCTTCCCACCCCTCCCCACCAGCTCGCTTCCCCTTCCGAAAAGAGAGAAAGAAGAAAAAAAAAATTCCTTCATTAGTATACAATTCCCACGTCCCTTCCCCCCAACCCCCACCCCGAGTACACTTCTCTATGCAACCTTAATTCTGGATTCCTGTGCTAACCATAATACTCAACCATATATCACTTCTAATCTGTTCTTTCCCTCATCTGTTTCAATACAATATACATAATTTATCCAGTTTTTTCTGTCATACCCCCACCCTGATGTCAGATCCATTCTACAACAGTGGCACCATGCAGTATTTGTCCCTTTGTGACTGAGATATTTCACTCAGCATAATGTCCTCCAGGGTCACCCACTTTGAATAATATTGCATGAGTTCCTTGTTTTTCAATGCTGGGTAGTATTCCATTGTGTGGATATACCACAGCTTCTCTATCCATTTGTTTGTTGATGGGCCCTTAGGCTTAAGCACTACTCTTATAAACAAAGAATGGAAAGGGTACTGGAAATACCTACGCTTTTATCACACAGACACACTGTGATATTCAAAGCATGGTTAAGTAAAAAAATCCTTATCTTGTCTCTCTGAATAGAAGAACAAGAGTATCTACATGTAAAGGCGAGACAAAGCTCCTATTACCTGTCGGCAGCGGTCTGTCGTGATGTCCTCCTGCAGCGTCACCACGTTGGGGAGAGGCTTGATTGGAACCAGGTCCACTCCTGGAAGAAATCCATACAGAAGATTCCAAAGAGTTTCTCAAGCAGGGAAGGGAGCAGTGTAAGACAAGTTCCATACCTCATACTTTTGTGCCCTTTTAGGGACAAACTGCGGAAACAACTTCACACTCACCCACAATGAGACTGGACACAGGCATGAACTTGGCAGCCACTTGCAACCTGTAAACAAGATTTTTAAAACAGCTCTTCACCCCCTATTCCATGCCCTTGCACCCCTGCCATGTAATCTGTCACCCATAGTGTTAGGAGTCCCAGCTAAATGAAGTGACCAGAACGTGTCATGGTGTAGACCCTCCAGGTCCATTGCTCTGCAATGCAGGCCACCGAGGTTTACAAGAGCCTTATGCCGTGGTGACAAAAAGAGGGGCGGCGTTTGCGGGTGGGAGTCCGTCCTCCTCTCCCTCCCGGTGCACGGCTGGAACTGATGCCACATACCATCCCCCCGGGGCGGCACACAGGTCCAGCAGGGCTCGAGCTTTCTGTAGGAACTGGAAGCGGCGATTGAGCTGGATCAGCTTGAAAGCAGCGCGGGAGCGATAACCTGGCGACGCAGCAAACCGAGTTTACCGAGCACTTTACCATCAGGACTTCTCACCACCCCTCCCTGCAAACGAACCCACTCTCTGGGAAGGAGGGCGATGACCCCAAGAGTGGTGGCCCGCTAGTTTGCCCGCTGATCGCGTAAACGCTGGCTCACCAGTCTCCTTTGCCAAGTGATAGAACTTGTCCCGCCGGCTCTTCCCGATTTTTCCCTTCTTCCCCATGGCGGAGTGGGGGAATGTCGCTCAGTCCGAGGTGAAAGTGGGTGGTTGGGACGTCTCTGCCCGCTTTCCACTCCTTTCAACAGTCACACTCCGAGACGCCTCCGCGACCCCACAGCCGCCACCTCGCTCTCGACTCGTTTTCACACCAGCAGCTGGCACATGTGGCGCACACGCACTTCCGCTTCCGCCCCTTGAGGCTCCAGAACTAAGCTTTCCGCCATTTGCAAAGTGGTAATAAAGTTTCTATAAACTCCACGCCCAGGTAGTTTACATGGAAATCTGGGACAAGAGGGCGAAGTCCATGACTTGCGCACAAAACTTCCAGAGAGCAACGTCTGGGAGTCTTTCCTGCCTGCTCCTCTCCTCCCAAAACTCCTCCTAAATCCAGTAACCACCCTCTCTCCATGGCCGCCGCGGTGAGGCCGCGGCTTCCGCACGCCCCGCCCCTTGACCCGGAAGTCTTTTCTGCCCTCTGCTCCGGGCTTTCGCGGCCCGGCGGCTCAGAGCCCGGCGGTCCCGGCTGAAGAGGGAAGATGGCGCTGGACGGACCAGAGCAGGTACGGCGGCGCCAGCGCGGGGACCGGGACCCGGGCGGGCGTAAGGAGCGGTGGGGAGCCGGCCGCGGCCGAATGGACAGGCTGGGTGGGCACAGCCCAGGCCGGGCCCTGCTGAGACCGGATCTGCTGTGTCAGCGCGGCCCACCGTGAGTCAGGGCAGGGCCGCGGCCGGAGCGCTAGGTGTCCGCCGAGCGCGGGGAGCGGGGAGCGGGCCGCCCGCGGGTAGAAGGGGGCCGAGGCGCCTGGCCTTCCTGCTGCTTCGGTTTAAAGTTCCAGCACTTGACAGCCCCGAACGCTTCTGACCTCTCGGGTCTCCTAGAAGCTCCGTTGAGGCGGGCGGCGGAGGGTCAGAAGGGATGGCCGAGGCCTCAGCTCCCAGGCTTGGACTCCGGAGGCCAGGGTCTTGTTCTGCCGAACGCCGTGCTAAGCTTTGTGCTGAAGCGCCTGTGGATGTGCAGGCTGCTGCTCAGTAATTCCGCTGTGTCTTTAGATGGAGCTGGAAGAGGGGAAGGCAGGCAGTGGACTCCGCCAGTACTACCTGTCCAAGATTGAAGAACTGCAGGTGCGAGAGGGTCCCAGGCCGAGGGGGAGGGTCCCCGGCTGGGCGGGAGGGTCCTCAGCGGGGCGGGAGGGTCCCAGGCCGAGCAAGAGGGTCCCTGGCCGAGCGGGAGGGGACCCCGCTGCCCAAACCCACCAGCAAGTCGTTGGGGCTCGTAGCAATCCTCCCTCGTGTGTCCGGGGCTCCAGGGCGTTGTGGAAGGAGAGACAGGCTGGTGGACTCGAACCGGCGACCTCTCAGCAGCCTGCTCCATTGGGCTCTGTAGTCTACTCTATAGGTACTCTTGGCCGGAGTGAGGGTGACACAGTCGATGAGTAAGGCAGGGCTCCGTCCAGTTTCCAGGGTTGGTGTGAGCTGTCGAGGATTGGAAAGCGCCTGGCCACCACCACTGGGACTCCTTGCCATACACAGCCGTGTGATTGCTTACTTTTGGGGTGTGAAGCATGTTGTTGTTGTTAAGCGCCCTCGAATCGCAGGCGACTCATAGAGACCCTATGAAGGACTTCGGTGTCTCTCATCCTCTCTCCAGATTCATAGGGTTTCCGGAGGCAAGCTATTGTGGAAGTGGATGCCACTCCTTCTTCCAAGCTTGTTTTAATGGGGGAGCTCCACCCCACTCTGTCGCATTGGGTAGCCAGTCGACACATTTGACACACCAGTGTCACAGTGTTCAGCCTCACAGCAACCACAAGTGAACGCAGGACGGCAACTTGTACACCAGGGCTGTACGACCTAGAGGAGTGTCTGAACAAAAACAATGAAAGACAGGCCCAAGGGCAGCGGATTGAAAGTCACCCACCTTTGGCTTGGTAGCATTGCTTTCTGTCCACTGGGCCAGCTGATCTCTCTATGTTGTTGATATTATTGCTGTTAAGTGCCATCGAGTCGCAGGTGATTCCTAGCAACCCTATGAAGGAAAGTCCTCAATGCTTGGGTGTCTCTCATCCTCTCTCCAGGTTCATAGGGTTTCGGAGGCAAGCTATTATGGAAGTGGATGCCACTCCTGCTTCCAAGCTTGTTTTAATCGGGGAGATCCACCCCACTCTCTGTTCGCATTGGGTAGCCAGTCATGATGCGTGGAGCATGAGGCTTTGTTTCTTTGGTGGTGGTGGTGGTGGTGGTGGTTTTAGAAAAGTGAACCTAGAGGGAATGATGACAGGCCAACAATGCAAGGTATATGAAGCTAATGTCCCCTACGCAGCTCAAGGCTCACCAGTTTGAACGTAATCAGCATTCAGTTCATCTTTGGTATTTAAATGCTTGTATAAAAGGTTCTTATCACTGAAGGCTATTCTTTTTGGAAGGGGCCCATGAGTGTCTTAGTAAAGAATATAGACTCAGAAGGCAAGACTTCTCAGCCTCCCTTAGCCACTGCCAGCAAAGTCAGTTCTGACTCCAGTACAGGGCAGTAGGACTGCTCTCTGGGGTTTCCAAGGCTGTAAATCTATGAGAGCAGACTTCCACTTCTTTCTTAGTTAGAAGCTGGTAGGTTCAAACCACCATTCGGTTTGCAGCCTACCACTTAACCCACTGCACCACTATAGTTCCTCAGAAAATAATAAAAGTAAAACGAGGGTGTGCAGGAGGACATCATTTAGGACTCTGGGTTGTGTTCAGCCCATGGGACCAAGTGGAAATGAAAATCCTAAAGAGGGAGCTAGAACCATAGAGACAAGAACCAATAATAATGCTGTAGTAATACAGGTAGGAGGAAAACCACAAGGACTTTCTGAACTCGGGCTGTTTCATTTCCCATTTAAATAAATGCTCTTAGGCATGAGTTGCTTTGGTTCCTAACACATTGCTGTAAATGACAGCTATAGCCGTCCCACACATTTTAATTAAAAAAAGAACTTCATTCTTATAAAGTGTACTAATGCATTTGTTAATTATTCAGTAATACATAAAAAAATTATAATATTCGAGATAACATATCCATTGCTTTTTTGTGCTGTCGAGAGTTTTCATGGAAAAACTGACAAAAATGTGATAATTCTCACATCCAAATATACGACTGACGCTCAATTGTATATGGCAGTCATAAACAATTGGGGGGGGGGGAGTGTTTCTAAGCACGTCATGGAGACAGGACACATCCCTGGCGTACACCCTTCCCAAATTTGAACCATGCAGTGTTGCCCTGCTCTGTTCTGACTACTGCCTCTTGGTCCAAGTACAGGTTTCGCGTTGTTGTTGTTGTTACGTGCTGTCGAGTCACTTGTGACTCATAGCGACCCTATGTACAACAGCCCTAAACCGTGCTCTATCCTGTGCCAATCTCATTGCCCCCGACACACCCATCCCGAGTACCCCAGTCACTGAATCAATCCACCTCATAGAGGGTCTTCCCCTCCTGCGCTGTCCCCCCACTCTACCCAGCATGATGCCCCTCTCTAAAG
>NW_006399798.1:17915491-17969327 GCF_000299155.1 Elephantulus edwardii | reverse complement strand
GGATGGGTGTGTCGGAGGCAATGAGATTGGCACAGGATAGAGCAGGGTTTAGGGCTGTTGTACATAGGGTCGCTATGAGTCGCAAACAACTCGACAGAACATAACAACAAGAAGCACGTCATCAATTTACAAGTGTGCGGCAATGTGTTAAAATAGTTGAAAAGGAAACAGAAGATGATATTACATACATTTGCAGTGAAACATCTATTTTCAGTGGGTTGGTCTAACTTTACCTAAGCTGTTTAAGTGGCAGCAGCCTGACTAGAACTTGGGCTTTTCTCATGCCCACCCGTGAAGGGTTTTGACCAGTATCCCACCACCTTCTGTCTTTGGGTGGTACACTTTGTCCCTTGTCTTCTACAGCTGATTGTGAATGACAAGAGCCAGAACCTCCGGAGGCTGCAGGCACAGAGGAATGAGTTAAATGCTAAAGGTGAGGGGGCAGGACAGAAGGCTCTGCATCTCCCTGCTTGAGGCTCCACAGAAGTGCTTGTGTTTCTATTGACATTGTTTGACGTGATTTTCTTTGAACAAGATTTGACGTGTGCATGATTTTCTTTCTAAAACTATTAAGTGCTTGGTTCATGTTTGCTAAATTGAGTTGTGAGAGAGGGGACAGGTTGGAAGAAGGTTCAGTCTGTGTTTTCACAAACTGCTGTCTGTGTTTCCTACCTAGTTCGACTCTTGCGAGAGGAGCTACAGCTGCTGCAGGAACAGGGCTCCTATGTGGGGGAAGTTGTCCGAGCGATGGATAAGAAGAAAGTGTTGGTTAAGGTGAAGCATAACAAGAACCACGTGCTTGTTATGTTCCTTGCCCCTCTGCATGTGGCTTTGCAAGGATAGTGCTTTTATTCTAGGACTCTGATGGGTTTTCCTGAAGGGAATTCGTGATTTGGTGACTGAAGGAAGGTTATAAACCCATTTTGTTTCAGGTACATCCTGAAGGCAAGTTTGTTGTAGATGTGGACAAGAACATTGACATCAATGATGTGAGTATCGCAGGAGGGGTGGGGTCAGGGTCAGCCCCCACCACACCACTTTCTAAAACTCCTTGCTCCCCTAACCTAGGTGACACCCAACTGCCGGGTGGCTCTAAGAAATGACAGCTACACCCTGCACAAGATCCTGCCTAACAAGGTGGATCCGCTAGTGTCTTTGATGATGGTGGAAAAAGTACCAGACTCGACCTATGAGATGATAGGTGGACTGGATAAGCAGATCAAGGAGATCAAGGAAGTTATTGAGCTGCCTGTTAAACATCCCGAGCTCTTTGAAGCCTTGGGTATTGCACAGCCCAAGGTAAGGAGCAGGACTTGCTTGTGAAATGAGTGTCTGGTTTAGCTCTGGAAGGGACGCTGCTTATTTGTGTCCTTAGTGTCCAGCATACAGCCAGCGCTCAGTGCCCACAGGATTGGAATGAAGGGCCAACTTTATGCCCTGAGTTCTGCTTTTTCTTTTCAGGGGGTACTGCTCTATGGGCCCCCCGGCACTGGCAAGACACTCTTGGCCCGAGCTGTGGCTCATCATACAGACTGCACCTTCATTCGTGTCTCTGGCTCTGAATTGGTACAGAAATTCATTGGGGAAGGTAACTGGCCAGAAACATGAGAAGTGGAAGTGGGGTGGCGACAGAGGTTGTCAGTTCCCTAATGCCAGCTTGCCCTCCACACAGGAGCAAGGATGGTGAGAGAGCTGTTCGTAATGGCACGTGAGCACGCACCCTCCATCATCTTCATGGATGAAATTGACTCCATTGGTTCCTCACGGCTGGAAGGTGGCTCTGGAGGGGACAGTGAAGTGCAGCGTACCATGTTAGAGCTACTCAACCAGCTAGATGGTTTTGAGGCCACTAAGAATATCAAGGTGATGTGGTGCCAGGCTCAGGGTGAGCCAGCAGGGGGGCCAGGCGACTGGCAGGCTGGGGATGAACTTGGTTGATGGCACCAACCCCTTTCCATCCAGGTCATCATGGCTACTAATAGGATTGATATCTTGGACTCCGCACTGCTTCGCCCTGGGCGTATTGACAGAAAAATTGAATTCCCACCACCCAATGAAGAGGTTTGTGACTGGTCATGCTGGGAGAGGCTCTGGCTCTAGATGTGGAAGGACGAGGCTCAGACCTCTCATCTCTCTGGTCTCTAGGCCCGGCTGGACATTTTGAAGATCCACTCTAGGAAAATGAATCTGACCCGGGGGATCAACCTGAGAAAAATTGCTGAACTCATGCCAGGAGCTTCGGGGGCTGAAGTGAAGGTAATTGGAAAATAGGAGGTAGAGCCTGGATGTGTGGGTTCAAGGGCCATGCTGGGGTAGGGAGGGAGGACAAGAGCCATGCCTCATCTTCCTTCCCCTGCCCAGGGTGTGTGCACAGAAGCTGGCATGTATGCCCTGCGAGAACGACGAGTCCATGTCACCCAAGAGGACTTCGAGATGGCAGTAGCCAAGGTACATGTCCCAGCCCTTCTCCCTTTGCTGGTGGGGCCTCTAAGGCAGTGGGCTTAGGCGTGCATTCACTCAGTTTAAAACAACGTGTGCTTGCATGCTCTCTCTCTCCAGGTCATGCAGAAGGATAGTGAAAAAAACATGTCCATCAAGAAGCTCTGGAAGTGAGGTGCACATTCTCTTTGACTACCCCAAATAAAACTCTGTGGTATAAGCTCTGTAGGACTTTTTAATGACCAGTTCTGGGCACCACTCTTACACAAAAGGATTTATTTTGAAATTTCCAAACTTGCCAGAAGTGGCACTTGACATACCCAATTCCATAGGGCAACAATCCTCTCCCTACCCTGACCTTGGTGGCCCCTTCATCATGCATATCCGACACTTTAGGCCATGCTAGAGAACTGGAGTGTCCCCTCCCTCTGCGAGGCATTACCTCCCTGGACCCAAGAAGCTGGGGAGACAGTCCTCTGGCACCCCAGGAGATGATGGCGGCTGGAGCCGCTTGCATAGATTGAGGAAAGAAAGGGAGGAGGCACCAAATAGGGCTCCCTGGAAAATCTCAACTTAACCCCTGTACAAAAAAAGTGGCTCCCGCATAGAAAAACCTGCTCCCAAAATAGTGCAAATACCCAAAGGAAAAGAAAGAAACAAAAAACAAACCAGCAGCAAGGCTGGGCTTGTAGGAATGGTGAAGAACTTTGGTTTAGGAAGGCTAGGAAGAGTCTGGGCTGGGCCCCCTTCCTTGCCCAGAGCCCCAAGAGGGAGTCTGTAAACATGCAAACCCAGCAGCCTTTGGTTCTGAAGTGTCTCAGTTACAAAGTCCCAGCACGACCTCCAGCAGTCCTACCTGGGCCTGCCTGCAGGGGACAGAGGAGGCATCTGTTATGAACCCAATTAAAGCCAATGCATAAAGTAAGTAATAAGGCTTTGGGGACCCAAGCAACAAGGAATCCTACCACTACATTTATGAAACTAAGTTGGGGATGGAGGGTGAGAGGAGACACCCTTCACCCCGTTCTTATCCTACATGTTGCTGGCCTCTTCCAGGCTGAGGCCGGGATGGCTCCAGAGCTAGGAAGGAAATGCTCCCTGAGTTAGGTCAGGCGAATTCCCAGCACCTGTTCCAGTTCCTGCCTGCGCTGCTGCACCTGGAAAGGGAAATGTGACAGTTGCAACCTCAGCTCCTCACAATCTGAGAGGAGAGAAAAGGGGCCGGGCCTCACCTTGGCAAAGATGTGCCTCCCTACTGCTTCCTGGGCCCATGGCTGGTGGTAGAAGGCAGCTCGTCTTTCCTCCTCAGGATTCCCAATTACATCAGTGATGATCTGCATGCAGAGAGAGGAAAGGCCATAGTGAACTGCCCACCCACAAGTCAGCCTGCCCCTGGAGCTGAGAGGAGCCTTCACCTGGACTTTAACCTGGGGAAGGAGTGCCCACCTTGAGATCCCGGCGCTGGGAACGGAGCCACTCCTGGATGAAGTCCTGGGGATCAGTGCTGAAGCTGAGCATGAAATCTCTCTGGGTCTTCAGCTGGTTGATAGACTCAATGGTCTCGTGGATCTGGAAGAGAGGATACTGGTGTCACACTGAGCCCCTCCCTCCCCCAGGGATCTATCCCAAGCTGAGTCCTACCCATCTATGAGGCACTAGTGTAGAGAACTGTCCAGCAGCCCGCTGCCCTCGCCTTGGGCCCCTAGAGGAAGTCGTGGAGGCAGACACTCCACCTTGACATCTAGGGAGGCAATCTCCTGCTGGTTGGTGGTTGAGGCCAAAAAATTGCTCATCTGGGCCTTCAGTGGGTCATCCACCTCCACGTCGATGTCATAGCAGGCAGTTTTCTTCTGGTCATTAGGGTCCACGCTGAGATAGGGAAGGGGGAGGCCAGGGCTGTAGTCATTCACCCACCTGGAGCCTGATCTCTGCTCAGGGCTGGGGAGCAAGCAGCTAAACCTGTTTGTCTCCAGCTTCCAATCAAGCCAGAGGTGATTCTCCTACAAGAGCTCTCTCTCACCCCTACTTCCATCAATTTACCTAATGACATGGTTGATGACGATGGGGTCTGGATGCTGTAGCAAGCCAGCCAGCTTCATGGGAATCTCAGAGAAGCGGAGTCGCCCACAGCTGAAGATCTGCAGAGTATCAAAGGCCAGAACACTCCAGGGTCAGTGAGCAGCAGGCTGAAGAGGGTGGGCTCTACAGCAGCAGGGAGAGGTGGTCTTGGCGCACCTGGCGGAAGTAGCGGTTGCAGTTGATAAACTCGCGCTCGTGCCCGTCCTGCAGCTGGTTGTGTTTGATGTAAAGCCACAAGGCCTGCATGATGGCAGCCCTCGTCTGTGTGTGCACTCCGAGCAGCCGTGCCAGTCGGGGGTCCAGCTTGTACTGGGGAGGCTGGGGTGGGACGGAGGAGAATCAGAAGAGGGGGTCCTTGACAATAGGAGCCGGCCCCCTTCCCCTGGATAAGACTCCGCCCAGACAATCCCCGGCATCACCTGATGATCCAGCATGAGCAGAAGGGTGCATTTGACATTGAGGTCTCCAGGCCGTTTCACCTGGAAGCCATCTGTCTCCTGGGTAGTGGGCATCCGGTGCCACTGACGGAGGAGGGAGTAAGTGTGAATAAGCATGGGGAGCAAGGCCACATCTGTCCACCCAACAGGTCCATTATCCGAGCTTCTATCCTCAGAGGCCCCTTTTCTCATACCTCGGGGCTGTACTCACCTCCACCAGGTGGTTGTCAGGCCCATACAGGTCCTTATCCAGCTCAATGACGAGGCTCTTAAAGAAGGAGGAAAACTTCCTTTTCTGTTTGCTAGGCTGGGAGTAGAAAGGGGCATGAGATGGGAGGCATTGCCCAATTCCCTCTTAAGCCCAAAGCTGTGCTAAGGCCAGAAAAGGAGGTGCATCTTTTCAGCCCTAAAATCAGGATACTTAGGATTGATTCCTTCAGGAAGACAGACTCGGAAAAAGACAGACTGGAGCCAAAGGGTTCTCCCCACAGCCACCGTCACTGGCAATAAGGGCTCTGCAAATTAAGAGTCCCCAGGTGGTATAAAACCATTTGGCTACTAAATGAAACATCAGATTCATCCGGCCTGATAATCTACTGAAAAATCAGCCCCTGAAGACTTCACAGCACAGTTTAACTGTGGCACACGCAAGTCTCCATCCCTCAAAATCAACATGATGTGCTGGTACTCCTTCGTCTACTGCCACCTCCAGGAAAGGGTGGTAATAGACATGCGAACCAGACAAGGCTTAACCTAAACAGCCCGCAGTGTTCTAGCTGGTTCTGACTCATATCAACCCTCTGTAAATACATTTTTACAGGAGGAGACTGCCCATCTTTATCTGGAGGAGCTGATGGTTTTGAAACACAGACCTTTTGGCTAGTAAAGCAATACGTTGTTACACTCTGCCACCACAATGCTTCAGATACCGCTTAAAAAAAACACCCACATAAAAACCTCAAACACTGCCATCCAGTCTGTTCCAACTCAGAATGACCTTCCACCAGGTTTCTGAGGATGTAACGCTTATCAGGAAGAGCCTGCCCGGCTTTCTTCCTACAGACATGGCTTAGAGCCAGCCTGGGCCTCTCCTGTGGTGCAACTTCTACGGCTGCTCAACTGTCTGGCTGAGTTCAGGCCACAAAAGTCATCTCTCCAGGCACCCCAACTCACATCATCCAGCAGTTTGCCCTCTACTCGGAGCTCCCAGGAAGCCACCTTATCGCCTGCTGGGGTTCCCCCCGGGGTCCCTGCAGTTCCTGAACCATCACCTTCAGCCTTGCTGGGACTGAAGGTGTTGGAAATATATATTCGAAGCTTCCGCTTTTGCTAAAAAAAAAAGAAAAAGAAAAAAAAAAGACCATCAGCCACAGGTGGACCACACTAAAAAAACAATGCTCCCCAGTCTCCCTGTATTCTCTCATTCAACAATCAGACTTGTGTTGATTATGGTGCAGCACTTCCCTGCGCCTGGGAAGTGAAGAAGCACCACCCAATACAAGCCCTGAAGGAGCTCACAATTATATGAGGACATGGTTACAGTACTGAGGATTCGGAATCAAGGGGGCGGTGGTACACCAGAAGTACAACAGGTTTCCACTAGATTTTTTTTTTTTAAATTTAGGTTGTTTATTTTTCATTTCAATGAACATCTACAGAGATTTTGGGATTCCATTCATTCATTGTTGCACCCTTCTCCCCGCACAAGCCCCTCCCCCCTCCTTTGCTCCTCTCCTTGAAAAGCAAAAGAAAAACTCCCTCATTGGTACACAACCCCTCCCCCCGCACCTCCCCAAACCCCACCCCCTACCCCAAAATTCCACTAGATATTTTGAGGTTCATATTTTAAGTGAAACTCAAACACTCCTCACGGTTCCCTAACATGCAGGCCTTCTGGAAAGCTTTCACCACCCTGGGGATTATTCTAGGTTATTAATACCTCTCTTTTAAAGGCAAAAAACCCACTGGAACGAACGATGCTTATTTATTCTCCAATCTAGTCAATTCGTTACTTTTGTTCACAACCAACCACTGGATGTACATTGTAAGTCCCAACTCAGCAAATACACACACATACATAAAAATATTTGAAACAAAAATCTCATAATACTTAACTTTACAACATGTGAAGTATTTTCTAGCATTTTGCATGTCATTTAAAGAATATGCTGGCCCCAACATTAAGCCAAGTTCCTCCCTTAGGAAATGAGTACTATCATGGAGTGTGAAGGATGCAGACCCTTGCTTGGCCCCCAGAAAGCAGTCTGGGGAAGGTGGGGGGTGGGAGGTGTCAGGGCTGCACGTACCGTCAGAGGCTTTTTGATGGCCTCCTGGATTTCCATCCGCTTGCGTGCAATGGTCTGGTCCAGCTTTCGCTCAAAGGCCAAGAGATCCATGTAGGCCTGAGACTCGGGAACAAGCTCTCGAATCTTGAGGAGAAGGGATACGTCAGCAACAGCTTGGCCCCCTCCTCTTCGAGCTCAGGGCCAGGGAGAAGGGGCCCCTCCACCCTCAGCCATCCGTCCAAGGTGCCCCAACACACTCACTCGCTGAGGTAGAACTTTATCTGCCATCTTCCTCCTCTTCAGCCTGGTAAGGCAAGAAACCCATTTAAGAAATCACTGCCCAAAGGACACCTGCATCCCTCCCATTCCACCCCTTCATCATCCAAGGCTCTCCCCCACCAAGGGAAATGAAATCCTCCGTCCTCAGGTCTTGGGGTTGAAGGAAACTCTCAGGGTGGGAGAGACAGGAAGGTCTTACCCCCGGCGCTGGGCAGGCATCGGGGGCTGGGGCTGGGGCACGAGCAGACGTTTTCGGAATGGGTCCATCATGGTGGGTGGCATACCAGGTCGAAGTGGAGCAGCTGTGCCAAATGGGGAGCCGGCAGGGGGTCCCACCTGCAAGCTGGCCATGGGCATCCGGCTCCCTGGGGTCATACCAGGCCGCTGGGAGAAGTGGCCCGGCGGGGGGATGTAGGTCAGTGGCGGGGCCCACCGGGGCCTGAAGCCCGTTCCCTCCATCCCCTCAGCAGGCTGGCCCCGGGTAGCACACTGCAGCGCCCAGGGGTGGAGTACCAGGAAAGAGACAAAGGGGAGCAGGCGCCTAAAAGCAGAAGTGTAAACCACACCTGGCCCGCCCCCTCCTGCCCTGGCAGTCATGCCAGCTAATGAGGTGAGTGCAGGGCTGCCAGAGCCCAAGTGGGAGGAGAATCCTGCCTGCCAGAGGGGCCTGGGGAGCTGCTCGAGTTCCCTCTCCGCCTCAGCACCTCACTCTCTGAGATACTCTAGGCCCTCAAATGGCCTCCTGGGAAACGCCATACAACTTCCCCAACTGGAAGAGGGCGAAGCTGAGGACAGCAAGGCAAGGGGTGATACCCAAGGGCAAGGATAAAAGATGTGGTGTGACGGAGGAAGCGGACAGCTTGCTAAGGCCTGAGACGCAGGGCAGAGCCTCCCTGCACTGAGGCCAGGGCCGTCCGGGGGGGTGACAAGCCCACAGCTGCAGCACCCTGGGGAGCAAGCTGTTGACAGGATGGTGTAGAGTATGTCCCAACCACTAGCATCCACAGGCCTTCTGGTCTCCACAAATCAGAGTGTGGCCCTTCCCTCAATACAGAGCTGGACCCTTCTCTTATCTCCCTACTGCTCCAGTCCCTACTCCCAGAAGACCCCAAAAGAGAAGCTGCTGCTCCTGAGTGACCGCTGGTAGGGAGAACAGCTGGCACCTGGACTGTGCCCGCAGGCTGGGCACCACCTGGAAGTCCTTGCTGGCCCTGGCTCAAGGGAAACTTCGCAATCTCAAAGTAGAGAACACGGAGAAGGCTGTCTGAAGCAAGGATCAGGAAGTCAGCAGAAGGAATTCAGGTGACAGGTGGCTTCCTCAGGATGCTAGAGGGTTTCCCACCTGAGTCTCAGGTCCTCAACATTTCTGTGGAGCCCATCTGGGTGTCCCCTCCGCCCAGCCCCCTTCCCGGGGCTGCTGCCTGCGAGGCCTGTTTGGCAGCTCTGCCTTGCACATGCTGTCCCTGGCAGCTTCGCAGGGCTGGCCCCAGGGCCCAGATTATGCAATGAGTACAACTAGCCAGCCAGCAGAGCCAGGCTGGGTGGGGATAAGCACCATTCAAAAGGACGCCCTTCTGGCCCCTTGGAGAGGACCATCTTCCTGCACCTCTTTATCTAGCCCTAACCCCATGTGTCAACCCCAAAGGAGCAGTCTTGTCTTGACCAGAAGCAGAGATGGACAGAATCCTGAGTGTGAACCCACCCTGTAGCAGAGCTGAGTGAAGGCGCACGTTTGGGAAGGTGAGGAGTTAAATGCGGGGGGCTCTGAGGCCCTGGGCATCCTGCCACAGTCTCTCCACATCAAGAAGTTCATCCGAACTGTTGACAGGCAAAAGACAGCCTGTTTCTCCATGTGCATGAGCCACAGCCGTAGATTACAGAAAACAAATTCAGTTGTGGCCACAGCTATAAACCCAAGTCCCAAACCTTCCAGCTGAAGGAACAATCGAAGGAGCAGGTCCTGAGGTCCCCACCAAGCTACACAATAGGGTGTTCACAAAAGCTCTTCAGCACCACCCACCCCTCCTGCGCAGATGTTCAGGTAACAGAAAGTCCCAAGACAAGAGGCAGGGCCTCCAATGGGTTCCACCCAGACATCTGCTCTAGGCTTCCCAGGCTCAGATCCCCCAGCTCCCTGAGAGCCCAAGGGAAGGCTGCTTAACAGTTCTAGGAGTCCCAGCCTGACTCTGCCAAGCCCCATACCTGGGCTTCAAAGTACCACTCCTGCTTCAAAAAAACTACCCAGGAATTAAAACAAACCAAGCAAGAAGAAACCACTGAACGGCCCAGAACTCTCAGCTCTCCACCTTCCCAACTCTGCCTGCAGCTTGGCCAGGTAGGCTTGACTTAACCCCTTGAGCCGCAGAAACATGCAGTAACCACCCCTCTTTGGCCCCTCTTTCCACGCCGCAGTGGCAGGTGGCTGGGCCCGATGCTGTGGACCTGAAAATGTGGGGCTCAGGAGAGCACGTTCTTCATGCCGTGAGCCTGGGGACTTGATGTTCGCGGGGTCTGGGTCACAGCCTTGGTTAGAGAACACACTCCCCATGAGCAGAAGTGTTCTGAACTCTGTGCAGTGAACCAGCAGCCCCTGGTGTGGCTGTGAGTGTGCACGGTTCTGATTTTCTGAAGGCCCTCGCTGACTGGGATGCACAGGGAGAACAAGTGGTGGGTGGGTTCTTTCAGTGGACTCACTGACCCAGTCAGGCCCTCAAATCGCTTTTCTTGCAACTCCCCTCAGGGGTCCTGATGGATAGGGGCTCCGCTCGCGCCTCACTTGTCAAGTTGCTTCTCCTAGAAGCCATACAACCTCATTTGGAAACAGGGCAAGCAGAGCCTCCGTCCCCACCTCCCAAACTCGCTAAAGAAGTTGGGGTCTCTCTCCATATCCACAGGTGGGACAGAAAGCTCAGGAGGCAGGGGGTCAGTGCCATCTCCTAGTCTCCCACCACAAGCCCCAGGAGACATGAGCAACCAGCTGGCTTGGCTACAGTTCCAAAGACACTCCTCATAGAACTTTGTGGGATCGATTCTAGCCGGGGCTTCCCAAGGCCAGTTTCCCACAGGTGCTCGCCAAGGGAACTGGCAAGGCTTCTGCCCACTTCCGGTCTGAGACTGAAGGCCCAAAGGGAAACCCACTGTCCAGGTCGTAGCAAGGACGGTCCATGCAGAGGCCCCTCAGGGACACCTGGGCCATCCTAAGGGGAAGTGCCAGGCGGGAAAGATGGACTTCCGCTGGAACCCTGGGCCCATCCACACACCCTGACCTTTTGTATTCTTTTAGGGAAGGGATGAAGCCCAAGTAGGGTCCCTCTTCCCAGTTATATTCCTTTAGAAAGTGAGGGCTCCTGCACACACCCATGAGTCCCATTTCTGGGGTCTCTGCAGGGTGACCTGAAGCCAGTGCCGAACGTGGGGACACATGGTATGTGAGAACCTGGAGCTAAAGTAAAACTAAAGTGGATAAAAAGTTCAGATTTTGGGATCCGGCAGAGACCCCGAGGATCAAGCCTCTCTGCCTCTCAATGACCTTTCTCAGAGGAGTCGGGGCAAGTGGAGAGCTTTGAAGCGACTCCCCTGTCCCCCCTGTCCTCCCAGCCCTAGATCGCTGGGGCTCACTGCTCCTCCAGGCAGATCAACTGGTGGACACTATTTCAACAGGCACCAAGCCAAGAAGAAGGCCGGGATGGCCTGTCACGAGGCTGGGCTTCACTTCTTCCTCTGCCACCACCGTCTCTGGTCGAACCCAGGCCCACCCCCAGCCGTCCCTCCCCTTGCGCTGGCCTCTGCCTCCCATTTAGGCCGCCAGGCTCTTCTTCCTCCTTAGCAGCTGGGAGCCATCTCGGAACACATGGGCCAACAGGACAGGGCACGTTCCATTCCGCCAGATCCCGACTACAAACCAGGGCGGCGTGGGGTGCGACGGAGGCACGGAAACCCCAGCTTTTCAGCGGGGGCCCTGAGCCACCCATTTTTAGAAAACTTTCTCATGACTTCCCAGGAACCCCCCCACTCCAGGACCTACACTAGACTTCGGGACCCACACTTTCACTACCCACAACTCCGCCTTTCAGTGGCTTAGAATTCCAGCTTCACAGATCTGCCACCACCCCCAACCCCCCCAAACCAAGCCAAACCGGCAGCTTGGATTCAGACTCACATAAGCCAGAGCAGACTGTCCCTTACAGGTTATCAAACAAGTCTTCCGCGGAGCAGCTGGTGGGTTCGAACCCCCGACCTACAGGTCAGGAGCTGAGCACTTTAACATTACCGCCACGCAAAGCTCAACAGAACCCCCGGGCCGTCTCAACTGCGTCAAACCCTCCACTCCAGAAACCCGCTCAAGCTTTCCCCCAACTCCTGCACCACCCACCAGGACAAACTCTGGGGACCCCTGGTCCTGCCCTCCACATCTCCTCCGAGTTCCCTGTGCAAGGCCCAGGGGGCTCCCGCCCAGCGCCCTGCGCCGCTGCCCGGGCGCCTTTGCGGCTCCGCGAAGTGCCTCCTTACCTGGTACGGCGCTGCGGGGCCCGCGGGCCCCATGGGGCGGAAGGCGGCGGCCCCGGGGCCCCCGACGCCTCCAGGCGGCACTGGTCCCCTGAGCGCCGGTCCAGGCAGCATGCCGGGTCCCGCAGGGGGAGGCGGCGCCCCCAAGGCCGCGGCCACCGCGCCGCCGCCGGGGCTCAGCGGGGGCAGCGGGAACCCGCCCGCGCCACGACCCGACATCGCTCCGTCCCGTCCGGCGGGGTTGTGATCCGGACTCCGTGCTTCGCGCCGAGTCCACTCCGCACCCTGTCTTCCGTGCTCCGGGACTTTCTGATCTAAATTCCGGGTTCTGACAATCCGAATTCTGGGGGCTGTTGATCCTGGTTCCGGGATTTCCTACTCCAAGTTCTTGAGTTCGCTGACCCGGTTTGGGCTACGGTCGATCCCGATTCCGTTCCTACAGTGGAAAGTCCTTATCCGGGATCTGCTTCGCACCGGCCAGCCGCCCCCGGCCGCCTCAAGTTTGCCTGCTGAAGCCCAGCTTACCCAGAGGCTGCAACTATCCCTTGCTCCGCCCAACCCAGCCGTGAATTAGGCCCCGCCTGCATCTCCTAGCCCAATGTTAGGACACCTCCTCAAATCCCGCCCCTCGCGAGACCCGCCCCTAGAAAGCCCCGCCCCTAACCGCCGCCCATACAGCCCCGCCCACGCGCCGTGGGTCAGCCCTTCGCTGGAGGGGCGGGAGAGGAAGCCTCACCCGGAAACGAGGAGCTGGGTCAGAGGTCGAGGGTCACGTAGGGCTGCCTCCGTAACAGGGCTAGTTAATGCTTTAATCCCGATATCCGCGGCTCACTGAGATTTTAGGCCACGCTTCAAGTAAATCCTTTTGTCACATAGTCCATCTACATTCTCAGCATTAAGGGCCCGACGAAGAGCTGCTCTCTGGGCCAGGAGAACTACCGCCAACTTGACTTACAAAGCCCTTCCGGGCCAGCGATTCCAGACCCTCACCGGCTGTGCCGAGAGTTGGCTTAACCCAGTGCGGCGTTCCTGCACATTTTGAACCTGGCTCTGCTTCACGTGAAAGAAGCCCAGTACTTGACTTCACATGAAATTTTCCCTGATGAACAAAATTGACACTATGAGAAATGTCCCTGCAGTTAGGGTTCTCCAATATTTACAGTCCTTCGTTTCTCAGAGACCCCAGGTCTGGGGTCCTCTCTCCAGTACGGACCAGTGCTTCTGAAAGTACAAGACACCCGAGGCCTTCGTTAAAAAGGCTACACGTGGCTTCATGAGCTCTGGTGGTGCAGCAGTGAAGTGCTTGCAGCTGCCGACCGAAAGATGGGTGGTCAGAGAAGTCCGAAGGGAGACCTTGTGTTCTGCTCCAGTGGGAGCTCCTCTGGGGAGCAGTTCAGTTCTGGGCGATGGCATTGCCAAGAGTCAAACCCGACACGGTGGCATCTAACAACAAGGGCTAACCTGGGATCCAAAACATGCAGCATTCCCGACAGTTCCCGAGGCGACCGGTTGCTACACAGAATACACTTTAAATAAATAGCCAAGGTAAGTCTGGCTACTTGGCGGTAACAGCACCCCATTTCTGGTTTATAAAATAACCTGTCGCCATCAGGTTGCTTCCAACTTGACTTCTGAGGTTGTACATCCTTGTGGTGAGAGATTCCCCATCTTTCTCCTGAGGAGTGGCTGGTAGATGTTGTCAGGTGTTAACGAGTCAGGTACCTTATGAACAAAACCTGCATTATGTAGATGACACAACTTAGCTTGCTTTGAAGCTCTTTTTGAGACCCTATGAACAAAAGATCTGAACCCTGTGCCATCCTCACACTTCATGACACACAAGAGCCCATTGCAGCAGTCAGTGTGTCAGTCCACCTACCTGGTCGAGGGTCTTCCTCTCCTTCACCGACCCAAGACCTTTCCCAGCATCATGTCCTTCTCCAAGGAATAGCCCCTCCTACCAACATGCCCAAACATGCACTCTGGCTGCACCCTCTCCAGACTTATTTGTTTGTTCTTTTGGCTTTCCATGGGATGTTCAGTGCTCTTCTCCAACACCACAGCTCAAAGGCATCAATTCTTCTGTCATCCTTATTTATTGTCCAGCTCTCAGATGCATAGCAAGTGACTAAAAACGCTATGGCCTGAATCAGACACACCTTAGTCCTCAAACTGACAACATGACTCCTCAATAATTTGGAAAGGTCCCTAACTACAAATTTTCCCAGTGCAGTACATCCTCCTCATTTCCTGACTGCTGGTACCAAGGGTGTTAATTGTGGATCCAAGAAAGATGAAGCTGTTGACAGTTTCAAACTCTACTCCTTCCATCATGATGACATTGCCTATCAGTCCAGTGGTACGAATCTTTGTTTTCTTGACATTGAGATGCAATCCATACTGAAGGCTGCATTCCTTGCTCTTCTGCAACAAGAGCTTCAAATCTGCACTTTCAGCAAGCAAGGTGGTGTCATCTACATAACGCAGGTTACAGATGAGTCACACTCCTGATGCCACATTCCTCCTCATAGAGTCCAACTTCTCTAATAATTTGCTCAGCATTCAGATTAAATAGATATGGAGAGAGAATACAACCCTGACACATTCCCTTCTTAATTCTAGAACAGCATAAAATGCTGGTATAGTTGGGATCTACCAGCATCTGACACACCAGCTGTGCCACTGGTGTGTCAAAAACTGGTGGATGTTAACTGCAAATTTTTCAATTATAAGTCTAATTCTACACCACAGGGCACCTTTTTACATATTTTAAAAACCCCTTCAATGCTATCAAGCCAGAACTGACTCAGAGCTGATACTCCATTGGGGTTTCCCCCCCCTTTTTTTTAAGTTAATCTTAATGAAAGTTTACAGAGACTTAGGGTTTCCAGTCATTCATTGTGGCACTTTTCTCCCTACCCACTCCATCCCTCCATTGGGTTTTTGAGGGCTTTAAGTTAAATGAGATATTATCTTTTCCAGCCTAGCGTCAGAGCTCCGGTGGCCTAGAGGTAAGAAGCTGAGCTGCTATCCTGAAGGCAGGTGGTATGAACCCACCAGCTGTTCTGTGGGAGAAGGATATACAATCTCCTGTGTGAAAAACCCGCTTGAGGATCAGCAACAGGTTGGTTCCAACTCAGTGGTGCACAACAATAACAACAGCTGATGGATTCCAGAGAGATGTGACTTTTTTAGATTAACAGCACACCTACCTATGAATTACATCACCAAAGCCACCTTTTTAGAGGTTAGTTTAACTAATATGGACATTCTTGTATCTCATTTTAAAGAACTCTGATGGTGTAGTCCAGATCTAGCTAGGTGGACACTAAAAGGCTGTTTCTGTGGAAGAGAGGCAGGGCAGTCTGTTACCATTAAGATTTATAGCTGCAGGTCTTTCTCCATCTCTTTACTTCTGGAGATTGACCCATCTCAGAGAATCTCTAATAAATTATTGCTGCTTTCACCTTAAAAAAACAAAAGAATTATAGCCATGGAAACCTGTTGGAGGATGGATAATGAGTCTGAATTGACTCGTAGTTTAAATCTTCTAGTGATAAACCCTGCTATTGTTACTGCTTCCTTGCCTCCTCCTGGCCCTCTCAGAGCTGGTCCTTGAAAAGGAGTTTACCAGGCAATCTAGGGCCCAATTAAAACAAACCCGTTGCTACTGAGTCAGTTCCAACTTGCTCACCCTATCAGAGAGGGAATTGCCCATTGAGTTTCTAAGCCTGTGATCTTTTTTTTCTTCTTTTGAACATTTTCTTTTAAAAAAAAATTTTTTTTATATTTTGTGTGTGTGTGTGTGCGTGTGTACCGTCAAATCAGATCTGACTGGTACAGGAGGAGATTGTCCCTCCTTCCCCGGCAGAGCATCTGGTGGGTTCGAACCGTGTGCCTCTGGGATTGTAGTTGCAGTTCCTTGCCACTAGGCCACCAGAGCTCCCCTAAGCCTGTGATCTTTATGAAATTAAGCTGCCACATCTTTCTCTAGTGGAGAGGCTAGTGGGTTTGAACTAACTTCAAAGAGACGATTGACATAGTGACTGTAACAATGGGCTAAAGTGTATCAGAGATGATGGGGATGGCACAGGCTCAGCATGGTTCAGATCTGTTGTTCATATTATCACTAAGAGTCTTAATCGACTCTCCAGCACTTAACAACAACATCAGTACACTAGTGTGTATTTAAAAACAGATAAAACGTATTTCAGTACCTGTTATGCCCTTGCTGAAAACCCTCCCCAGCTCCTCATGCTCTTATGGAATGCACTCTCTGTCCCTTGACATACAACGCTCTGCAGGACCTGGCTCCTGGTTCCCTCTTTGGCCCTGTTTTAAATCTCAGTCATTGGCTTTTTTAAAAAAAAATTTTTTTTTCACTTATTTTTTGTTTTATTATTTTTTGTGTGTGTACAGTTGAATCAGATCCAACTGGTACCAGAGGAGATTTGCCCCTCCTTCTCCAGCAGAGCATCTGGTGGATTCAAACTTTATGTCTTTGGGATTGCAGTGCAGCTTCTTACCACTAGGCCACCAAAGCTCCCTAGTCATTGGCTTTTTAAGGGCCAGTGAGCAGATGGTCTCCCTGCAGTTTCTCAAGCTGCAAGCCCCTCCCTCCTCATAAGCTTCTGTCCCTAGCTCTTCCTAACTTTTCCACTCTCTCCCCTACTTCCTAACCAGTGAGCATCACAGTATGTAATTTCTTATTTGTTTCCTGACAAGGAGCTCTAGTGGCACAGTGGTTACATGTTCAGCTAGTAGCCAACAAGTTGGTCATTTCAACCTACCTGCTCCTCCAGGGGAGACAGATGTGGCAGTCAGTGTCTATGAAGCCACATGGGGAAGTTCTACTCTGTTCATAGTTCCCTCAGAAAATATTTAGGGACAAAGAAATGAGCTTCAGGTGCAGTAGGAAAAAATGATAAACCGTTAACATCAAGAATGGGTTAATTACGATGATGGAAATACTATCAAAGTATTAGGAAACTCTGATGGCTTAATAGTAGAGGGTTGCACTGCCAACCCAAATGCTGGGAGTTTAAATCTAGGCGTGCCACAGGAGAAAGATGGGCCATTTCCTCCTGTGCTGTTTACTATCTCTGAAAACCCACAGGAGTATCAGCTATGAGTTGGTTCCAACTCCATGGTACACAATAAAAACAACAACAATGAGGGAAAATTTGTGGTTCTAAGGCACGGCAGGGGTTAAGGAAGATTTCTTAGCAAGAATACATTTATTAAGCATTTAACACTTGCCTGCATATATTAGCTTTTACATCTTCACAATGTATATGAAGTAGGTACTATAAATGAGGTAAATACTATTTTTACCTCCCCAGTAAAATCTGTGAAAGTCAGAACCTGTGCAAAGTGGCAACCTGTTGGAGAAGGAAAATGAAAATATTTTCTTCTAAGAGAGGGAAGTGATGAGATTGTGCCCTGTCAAAGGTAGGAAACCTGCATGGCCTGGAAGAGCAAGGCAGTCCTGTTCTGTTCTCAGAGGGTTCACTGTATTTTGGAAATCAGACAGACAGACTTAGTAATTTGTCTACCCTCACCACAGTGTGCCTGCCTGCATTCAAATCTGGTTTCAGCTTGGCTCTGGAATCTACAGTCCAGGACTTCAACCACTACCTAATATTTATTGCCTCTTGTTTGTAGCTAAGTCTCTTATTACTTCGACATACATAGTGTTCAAGGTAGTGCCATCAGGAATCAGAAGTTGATGAGTTGTTGTTGTTAGGTGCCATCAAGTCGAATACAACTCAGAGCGATCCTGTGAACAACAGACCTGAACCCTGTCCTATCCTGTGCCGTCCTAGTAATCTCTGACACACTTGGGATTATTACTGTAGTCATTGTATCAGTCCATCTCATTGAAAGTCTTCCTCTCTTTCGCTGACCCTCCATCTTTCCAGGCATCATCCCTTTGCAAGGAATAGGCTTTCCTAGCAACATGTCCACAGTATGAGAAACTGGGTTTTGTCATCTTTGCCTCCAAGAAGCACTCCTGGCAGCACTTTCCCCAAGATATAGCTGTTCATTCTTTTGGCAGTCCATGGGATAGTCAGTGCTCTGCTCCAACACCACACTTCAAAGGCATCAATTCTTCTTCTGCCATCCTTATTCATTGTCTTGCTCTCAGATGCATAGCAGGTGACTGAAAAGTTCATGTCCTGAATCAGGTGCACCTTAGTCTGCAAGCTGTCATCTTTGCTCTTAAATATTTTGGAGAGGTCCTGATAGCAGATTTGCCCAATTCAGTACATCTCCTGACCTCCTGACTGCTAGTGCCAAGGGTAGGTACTGATTAATTCTGAAAATCTTTCCTAGAGCCCTTTGATTTTAAAAAGATACTATTATCAGTCAGCTAGTAGACAATTGGGCTCTGTTATTTTACCTCCAAATATTTCAAGATCTTGTGAAAAGAGCACTGAGTTAGCTATAAAAATTAAGTATAACTTGAGAGAGAACAAGACACCCACAGCTACCCTCATAGGACTTAATCATGCAACTGAGATTAAATGTGGGAGGCAGCATTCCCATGCCTTTGTTTTCTCAGCTTGAAATATCTTGTTATAGATTGAATTGCTTCCCCCCAAAATATATGTCCATATGACTAAACCACAATTTTCAGTATTATGGAATTATCTTTCATTTTGTGATGTGATATAATTATCCTTTGTATTATAAATCCTAACCTGTGGTGTTAATGAAACAAAATTAAAGGCAGTTAGGTTACTGAGACAAGTTACACTCTAAAGGATTAAATTATATATTTTATATTTATAGATTGTATATTGAGTCATCCTCTTTTGAGATATAGAAAGACTTAAACAAGCCAGAGTATGAGAGGGAGCTATTATTACTACCAAGAAAGAGGGGCTGGTAATTACATCCTTTGGATGCAAGGTCCCTTCACTGAGAACCTCCTAGACCCTGCAAAGACTAGTGCCAAGCCATGTGGAGATTTGAAAGGCGATAAGGACCTTTGCACACAGACAAGGACATTCCCCCTACAGCTGACAGAGTCTTCTCCTAAAGCTGGGGCCTTGGATTCAAACTTTTAGCCTCTTAAACTGTGAGAGAACAAATTTCTGTTTGGTAAAGCCATTCACTTTGGTGTTTCTGCTATAGCATCACAAGGAAATGGAAACAACTTTTTCATCTTTTCCCTTTCTTCCCTTCCAAAAGTGCTTATTGCCCACTTTTCAAAGATTCAGTTCAATAACTGTTATTAAGACCTTCTAGTCTAGAGAAATAGCCTTCGTGTGTGTGTGTGTGTGTGTGTGTGTGTGTGTGTGTGTGTGTGTGTACCGTCAAATCAGATCTGACTGGTACAGGAGGAGATTGTCCCTCCTTTTCCTGGCAGAGCATCCGGTGGATTCAAACCATGTGCCTCTGGGATTGTAGTTGCAGCTCCTTGCCACTAGGCCACCAAGAAATAGCCTTCTTAAAACCTGTCTACCTTGTCCTTATTACATCTATAAAACATTCAAAGAGATTGGAATGGAAGGAAAATATTTCACTTGTGAATCTATTTAACACAACTAGAATCAAAGGGACAATTCTCAGTGTGGGCTCTGGTTTGGTGGGAAAAATAACCCCCAAGGAATTTACAAGAAGATGAAGACTGTTGGAGGAAGAAGGCTCAATATATCCCCAAGAGCAGGCCAGTGTAAGATCTCTGCTTACTGTAAAATCCCACAGGAGGTCATAATTTTAGGAGAAGCAATGTAGATAGGCCACAGAAGAAACCCTTGCCACGATGGGAACATGCCTGCCCTCCACCAAGAGCTAATCCTCAATTAAGTATTGAGGCAGCTGAAAGATCCCTGCGTATGTCAACCTGGGTTACTACCTCATCAGAGCAGCAGAACATCTGGATTCTAGATATTATGGTTTGATTTGTATCTTCCCAAAACTCATGTTGCAAATCCTACAGCCCTTTTGTTGGTGGTGGTAGTACCATCGAGTTAACTACAACTCAGTGACCCCATGACAGTGGAACTGAACTTTGCCTATCCTGTGCCATCCCCATCATCTCTGATAAACGTGAGCCCATCACTACAGTCACCATGTCAATCCATCTTGTTGAGGGTCATCTTTTCATTCACTGGCCTTCTACTTTTCTAAGCACGATGTCTTTTTTTTAAAGAACTGGGCCTTACTAGTAACATACTCAAATTATGTGAGGTGAAGTTTCACCATCTTTACCTCCAAGGAGTACCTTGCTTCTGCTTTCTCCAAGACATATTTATTTATTCTTTTGGCAGTTCATGGGATATTCAGTACTTTTCTCTAACACCACATCTCAAAGGCATCAAGTCTTTTTGTTATCTTTAGTCATTGTCCAACTTTCAGATGCATAAAGAGTAATTGAAAAGTCCATGGCTTATAAAACAATGTACATGAGTAAAATACAATAAAAAAAGGCGTGGGGAGGAGTCCATGGCTTGAATCAGACATACTTTAGTCTATAAACTGACATTGTTGCTCCTTCGTGCCTTGGAGAGATCCTTGTGGTTCCCACTTGGGAGTGGTTTCCTTTGTTATCTCAGAGAAACAGTATTAATGCAGAGTGTGTCTCTAGTCAATCTTCTGAGAGAAAAAAGGAGCAGATTAAGAATCAAAGATGGGGGAGGGAGATCTACACAATGTGAAGACTACCCAGGAGCCAAAGCTCAAGAGGCAAGGACATTCCTCCAGAGCCAAGAGCGAGAGAAAACTTTCTCCTAGAGCCAAAACCCTTAATTCAGGCTTTTAGACCCCTGAACTATGGGAAAATAAATATTTGTTAAAGCAACCTATTTGTGCTGGTATTTTCTTTTTAATAGTGTTGCTAGATAACTAAGACAGTAGGATAAAATAGCCGATGTTGTACCAGCATTTAAGAAGCATTCAAGGAGCACCTTCTAAGTTCCTCTTCCTGACATATTCTTGTAGAGAAGATAAATTTATTAATAGGCCATTTTCAAGTGTGCAACTACCAAAAGTATTCACCAGGTACCTTGGAGAAACAAAGGATCCCTTTGATGGGATTGGTGAAGGCTTCTTGGAGGAAGTTATAGAATGGTGGTTATGAAATAATTAAGCAAAGAGCACAAAGTAAGGTTCAAGGGCATGAAATCGTGGAAAGTGGAAAGAACTGTAATTCGTTTTTCTGGATCATCAAGTGTAAGACAGAGCTCCTCTATGTGCACAATGCCGTCACAGTTCTCAACACAAATCCTTTCACAGTCAACACAATCTTGGAGGTAAAGAGCCTGAAGGGCAGAGACTTCCAAAAATGGGAGTAGATACCAACAGAGAAGAAGTGAGCTTCAGCTCTCCAGGACAGGTGGCACGTTTGGAATCTCTGGCGCCAAAGCCCACAGCCCAATCCTGTCATTCTTTCACCAGGCAGGACTGAGGGCTCCAGCACAGCTCAGAATCTGAGTGGCATTGTAGTCTCAGAGGACATTCCTTCTGGAGCACTCAGCCATCAGACCCTCTCAGAGCAACTCTCTTGGCCTTGAATTTGGACCAAGAGTTGCTAATAGAACAAAACAACAAAAACCTCTTAGACAGTAGAAGATAAAGGAAGAGTTCCTAGGGGATCTCTGACATTCTCACTCCCTTACTGGTCCTAAATGTCCCCTGGGGTTTTCTCTTTGCCTAGATATATGATCTACCCAAACAAATGTGCCTCCTCTTATCGCTTTAACTGTCATCTATTTTCTGATGACCCTCAAACTCCAACCCCCACCTCTCTATCCTTATTTGCAGCTCTTTCCTAGATGCTCTGTAGGTCGTTAAAACACATCTGGCCAAAATCAATGTCTCATTTTCCTCCCGCACAGTCTGCCTTCCCTCCTCTATATCTATCTTGGTTAAGGGCATGAGGACATGGCTAAGAGCCAGGGCTGCATTGCTGAGACATTCAAATAGGCCTTGCAGCCAACTGAAAGCCAAGGAAGATGGACTAATCTTGCCAGGTGCTCAGGACGTCTGCAACCTAAAGGAAAGAAAACAGAATAAAGCTTCATGAAGCTTTATTCTGTTCTCACTTAAATTCATCTTTCGCTCTCTTTCCTGTACCTTCCTTGTTCTTAGTTAATCAAGTACTGATGGTTCTATCTCCCCAATTCTTGGATGCATCCTACTGACCTTGAATCAGGCCCTCAGTGTTTTTTTCCCCAAGCTACCCAACTGGTTTCTGGGGTAATAGGCTGCCCTCAGTCAGTTCCCTGCCAAACCAAATCTGCTTATTTTGCTCTGTTTTTCTATATTTGCATCACCTCTGTCACCTTCAGTAGTGGTTTTCTAAGCCATGGTATTTGGTATTCCTCAGAAATGCCTCAGCAGCTGTTGTGGGGGCCCAAGAGTAAGATGAGAGGGTACTGCTAGAAGCCCCTTCCCTATTCCTGCTTCAACCACAGCAGCTCTGCTTTTCTATATTATTATATATTGAGTAACTATGTAGGATTCTTCAGAAGACGGGATTCTATAGCACTAAAAAGTTTAAAAACCCTATGTATAGAAGAACACACATCAGAGCTGCTTAGCAAGGCCTAATTGGCTCTCTATTAGCTGTCCTGACCTTAACACTCTGGCTTTCTGTCCCATCAGCATCCCATGCATTCTACAGTAAAGTCACCTTGAACGTGCCACGTTCTTTGCAAACTGTGGTTCCCTCTGCTTATGTTGTCACTGATATGAAAGCTCTTCAAGGGTAGAGGCTTTGCCCCTTTTGCTGGCTACTCCACACTACTAAAACCATGTCCTGTGCAAAATGAAGTCTCAAACTCAAATGTCATTGTCCTCAAGTTGAAACCCTCTAGCGGGATTTTAGAGACTAGCAATTGCACAGGAGAAGAATGCCCATTGTTCTCCCTCAGAGCAGCTAGTGGAGTTGACCTGCCAGAGAGGGACCATCTTTTTTTGTTAAGTGATAAGTACCCTTCCTTGTTTCTCTGCCATGCAAACACTTGTTTATTCTTCAAGGCCAACTCAGATGTCACTGCCTCAGGAATTTTCCATCACTCCCTGTTTCCACCCTCCAACTCATGACCTTCATGCTCTCTTTTCTGTCTTCAGTAGCTCTTGTTCTCAGTTTGTGTACGAGCATCATATTGTGTTGTGGTTTCTGTTGGAGATTCTGTCTCCACCCACATATTCCTCCACTGTGAAGATGCAGGAGGAGGACAAGGACAGTTCAGAACAGTGCCTGCTCAGGAAACTCCAAGGAGAAAAAGTTACTTCTCCTTCCACTCCCCCAAAAGAATCCATCAGGACAGAAGGTTAAATCCAGTTAAATTTTAACAGTGAACTTCACCTACTAAATCCTTGAGCTTTATGCCTTTCCTATCCCTATGTATTGATTTGTGGCTTTCCACCAAGATTCCAGGAGTTTTCTTTCTTTTCTTTTCTTTTTTTTTTTGTGAGAAAAAATTTAGAGTTAGCCAGCTGGACTCAAGTTTAGATGATCCCTATTTTGTTGGCAACGTCCAAAGCATCATAGTCAGGAGGAAGTTGAACATCGGCCACCTTCTCTCCATGAGGCCTAAACAAGATGTTGACCTTGGCCAATGTCACAGAGCTTCTTTACAGCTTGTTTAATTTGGTGCTTGTTGGCCTTGACATCCACAGTGAACACAAGTGTGTTGTTATCTTCTGTCTTCTTCATGGCTGACTCTGGTCAGGGGAAACTTGATGACGGCATAGTGGGCAAGCTTGTTTCTCTGGGGGAGCTCTTCTGGGGTTATTTGGGCTGCCTTCAAAGTCTCAGCATCTTAGGCCACCGGTAGATGGGTGACATGGGGATCATCCTTTTTTTGTGCTGACTGCCCTTCTGCACTGCCTTTTTGGCCTTTAATGCCTTTGCTTTGGCTTCAGTTGTGGGAGGAGCTGGGGCTTCCTGCTTTTCTTTGCAGAAAGGGCTGTTGATTTTCTTAGCCTAGACTTTGACTCTGACATTCACTTAATACTAATTCCCAATCTTTGCCCTTAATCTGTATGCTTTCCTAGTAAACAGCACTACATAGCTGTGTAACTTCCATAAACAATGGCCTGCCAGAGTCCTAGTCTTAGGAATGAAATGATAAAGAGGTGGCTTAAACCATTAACACAATAAGCCGCTAACTAAAAGGCTAGAAGTTCACATACATCCAGAAGCACCTCAGAATAAAAGCCTGGTCATTTACTTCAGACAAACCAGCCATTGAAAACCCTGTGACGCAGTTCTTCTCTAAAACACACATCATGAATTGGAATCAACTCAATTGCAGTGGGTATTGATAAAGAGAATCTTGAAAGATCAGGGAAGCAACAGGTTTGGGAGCTTAGAAACCAAGCAAGAAAGTCAGAGGAATGATGTAAAGACCAAAACAGCTATGACATATCATCTCACCCCAGTAAGAATAGCAAAGTTCAACAGAGCAGCAAACAAATGCTGGCGAGGTTGTGGAGAAACTGGAACCCTTATTCACTGTTGGTGGGAGTGTAAAATGGTGCAATCACTGTGGAAGGCTGTATGGCGCTTTCTCAAAAAGTTGCAAATAGAAATACCATCTGACCCAGAAATTCCACTACTGGGAATATACCCTAAAGAAACCATAACTACCACACAAGCAGATATATGCACACCCATGTTCATTGCGGCTTTGTTCACAATAGCAAAGAGTTGGAAACAACCCAGGTTCCCATCAACAAACGAAGGGATAGAGAAGTTGTGGTATAGTCACACAATGGAAGACTATGCTGCATTGAAAAACAAGGAACTTATGCAATATTATTCAAAATGGGTGACCCTGGAGGACATTATGCTGAGTGAAATATCTCAGTCACAAAAGGACAAATACTGCATAGGGCCACTGTTGTAAAACTGGTCTGACATCGGGGTTGGGGGAAGACTGAGAAAAATGGGATAAAATGTGTATACTGCATTGAAACAGATGAGGGAGAGAACTGTTTAAAAGGAATATAGGATTAGGTCTATTTTTCATGACAAGATTACAGAAAAAATGCATAGTAAAGTGGACTGTGGACTTGGGGAGGATTGTATAACGAAAGAATTTTGTTTCTTTTCAAAGAGAAAAATTAACTGAGGGGGAGGGGTGGGCAGGGAGGAAAATGTGCAACAATGAATGAATGGGGAAAATTAAATGGCAAGAATATGCTGTAAAAATATATATGTTGCATTAAAAATCATTAATTAAAAAAAGATATAAAGACAATTCTTAAGTTGTACCTAGTTTTGTCAGTTCAAACCAGTTGTAAAAACAGCCTGGATGTGCAGGTGTCTTCATCAGACCTCTACTGCATAAGGAGAAGAAAAATCCTCTTAGCATCAACAGCAGCACAAGATGGATTCCTATGAGGTCAGTCATACTCCAGTCTCCAAACCTTTCTCTCCGTTCTGACACCACTATATCCCTTCAACTGAATTCACTGCTTCTCTGCTGGGCTTGATAATCTATTGCAAGGCTACACAAAATCTATAGATAGTACTCACAAATGTGAGGTTTATTGTTGTTGTTGTTGTTATGTGCTGTTGAGTCGCTTGTGACTTATAGTGACCCTATGTACAAGAGCCCTAAACTCTGCTCTGTCCTGTGCCAGTCGCATTGTCTCTGACACACCCATCCCGATTACCCCAGTCACCGAATCAATCCACCTCATAGAGGGCCTTCCCTTCCTGCGCTGTCACTCCATCCTCCCAAGCATGATGTCCCTCTCCAAGGACCAGTCCCTCCTTACAATATGTCCAAAGTATGTTAGACAGAGCCTCAGAATCCTTGCCTCCAAGGAGCCTCCTGGTTTAACCCTTTCCAGGATGAATCTGTTTGTTTTCCTAGCAGTTCATGGTACCCTCAGTACTCTTCTCCAGCACCACAGCTCAAAGGCATTAATTCTCCTTCTATCCTCCTTAGTCATTGTCCAACTCTCTGATGCATAGCAAGTGATAGAAAAGACCATGACCTGTATCAGATGCACCTTAGTCTGCAGAGAGACATCATTGCTCTTCAGTACTTTGGAGAGGTCCCTAACAACAGATTTTCCCATGGCAATATGTCTTTTAATTTCCTGGCTACTGGTGCCAAGAATGTGAGGTTTATTAGGGAAGTAATAAATACACCTTGTAATAGGTATTAAGCTTTGATGGCCTATTGGTGAAAAGCTGCACTGCAATCCCAAAGCCTTGTGGTTTGAACCCACCAGCTGCTCTGCGAGAGAACCATGAGCAGAATCTTCCCATGCAGTTTATTGCCTTTGAAAACCTGCTGAAGGGTCACCTCTGACTCAATGGCACACAAGAACAAGAACAACATTCCTTGTAGTAAGTAATATCTTGGAAAGGGATGTCATGCTTGGAAAGGTAGAGTGTCAGTGACAGAGGAAGAAGACCCTCAATGAGATGAATTGACACAGAGACTGAGGCAATGGGCTCATCTCTGGATGATGAGGATGGCACAGGATAGGACAAGGTTCTTATCTATTGTTCATAGGGTTGCTATGAGTCGTGCTCAATTTGACAACACCTAGTAATAGTAGGATAAGTAATAAGTTACAATTCCGGATCAGAAACAACCCAGTTCTCTTCTCAAGGTGGCCTCTTTTATATTATGCCCAGAGGCAGGCGTCTCTGTGGTCCTTACCACATAGATTTGGCTGCTGCCCTTGTCATAATAGTGCTGTAAAACTCTTTGAGCTCTGCGTATAGCACTGACCCCAAAAGCACTCCACTCTGCTAAGCCCAGAGGTGCTCTGCTCTGGCTCTTTGGGGTCAGCAAACCTAGTTCCCCCCAAGAAATGCTTGAAGGCACCCACTCTGTCAGTCAGCCACCTGCTCCACAGGCAGTTGCCTTTCCTCCTCTGCGGACCAGGAAGCCCACAGCTCTGTTTCACTCTGCTCTCCCGGTTCGGCTTCCTTTGCTGGACTGAACATAGATGGCGTAAAACATTTAAAAACCACACACACATAAAATGAGAGTGGCTTAAAAGGCTTATTACTATCATACAGCCTATGAGCCAGACTCAAAATTTGATGTACATTTAACAGGAATATCAGTTTAAGGAAGACAAAAAAATACAAGGTGAAAGTGCTAAAAGTAAGGTAACGTCTCTCCTTCCCTCCGCCATCCTGTTTTGTGTGGCCCTGTTCCATCTTCACTATGTCTTCTGATAGGACTTCCAGGATCAAGAAGTTCCTGTCCAAGAAATAATGCAGAACCGTCTTGTACCTCAATGGATTATAATGAAAAGTGGCAGGAAAACCAGACACAACCCCAAGAGGAGACGTCGGAGAAGAACCAAGCTGGGTCTCTAAGTCTCACACATGATGGCACACATAATGAACCCAGGTTCATTAATATCGCACCGTGTCCAATTGGCTGACATGCTACGTATCAGGTTTAAAATTACATCACAATCTGAACACTTCCCCTGGAAACCATGTGTTTTTAAAGTACCCGTGTTTTCAGATACACTAATAAACATGTGAGACCTATGGAGTGGAAAAAATGGTGAATAACAGCAACAATCTTTACAACTACATTTTGTTAGAAATTACATTCTATGTTGTAGAATTGATTGATTACATTGATATACTATTTGAAAAACTGGCCAAAAGCCTCCTTAAAATGCCAAATATTCTCACATGAAATTCTGAAATACTTTTCTGAACATTATTTGTATTAAGACTTTTCAGACACAGCCTTCTTGTTAGATGCCATCGAGTCAGGTATGACTCACAGCAACCCTGTGAACAACAGACCTCAACCTGGCACATTCTGTGCCTTCCTCCTCATCCCTGAGAGAAACATGTGAGCCCATTGCTGCAGTGCGTCACTCTGTCAGTCCCTCTCGTTGAGGGTCTTCCTGTCTTTTGCTGACCTGCACTTTTCTAAGCATGATGTCCCCCTCCAAGGAATAGCCTTTCCTAGCAACATGGCTGAAGTATGTGAGACAAAGTTTCACCATCTCCTAGGAGCACTCTGGCTGCATTTTTCCGAAGATGTATCTGTCTGTTCTTTTAGCAGTTCATGAGATACTCAGTACTCCAACACCACAACTCAAAGTCTAAATTATTCTTCTGTCATCCTTATTTATTGTCCCTCTCTCAGATGCATAGCAAGTGATTGAAAAGTCTGTAGTCTGAATCAGGCTCACCTTAGTCTTCAAGCTGACATCATTGCTCCATCATTTGGAGAGGCCCCTGACAGCAGACTTACCCAATGCAAATAAATATATTTTCTGATCTCCTGAGTGCTGGTACTAACGGTGTTAATTGTGGATCCAAGTAAGATGAAGTAGTTGACAATTTCAATCTTTATCTATCATGATGTTGCATATGGATCCAGCGGTGAGGATTTTAATCTTCTTGCTGTTGAGATGCAATCCATACTGAAGATTATAGTCTCTATCTTTTGTAGTAAGCATTTCAGATCCCCTCCCACTTTGTTGTTGTGTGCTGTCGAGTAGAAACTGACTCAGGTCAGGAGGTTTTCAGAGGCAGTAAATCTCATGGGAAGAGATTGTCCCTCCTTCTCCTGTGGGGCAGCTTGTGGATTTGAACCTCGTGCATTTGAGACTGCAGCGCAGCTCCTGCCGCCTCAGTCAGTTCTGCTAAAGTTCTGGGTGAAGGTGACTAGTTACTAGGTGGTTTAGGAACAGCCCTGCTGTGGGATTTGCCTGGCGCTTGGCTCTCGGGCGCCCCCCTCGTGCTCACACAGTTTGGCTGGTACCGCCAGGAGGGGGCGCGCGAGGCCAATTTTTGTCCTTTGGGGTTTTCATGTAAGGCCTTGATAGGTGAAATAGATTTGTCTCCACATGAATGTTGTTGTTAGGCACCATCCAGACCACTATGATCCAAACTGACCCTTTGAACATATCAAACGCATGACCTATTCTGCACCATTTCATCGTCTCCACCATGCTCAGGGCCATTATTGTTGCCGCACTGGGCTGGAGCGCAAGACTATAAATATGCAAAGGGATAAAATCTGACTTGTAAGTGTGGTAGTAACCGTGTGAATGTTGTGTCTGTGTCACAACCTTTGTTGTTGTTATGTGCCGTCGAGTCGTTTGCGACTCATAGCGACCCTATGTACAACAGCCCTAAACCGTGCTCTATCCTGTGCCAATCTCATTGCCTCTGACAAACCCATCCCGAGTACCCCAGTCACTGAATCAATCCACCTCATAGAGGGTCTTCCCCTCCTGCGCTGTCCCTCCACTCTACCCAGCATGATGTCCCTCTCTAAAGACCTGTCTCTCCTTACAACATGTCCAAAGTATGTCAGACGAAGCCCCAGAATCCTTGCCTCCAAGGAGCAGCCTGGTTTAATCCTCTCTACGATGAATCTGTTTGTTTTCTTGGCAGTCCATGATACATTCAATACTCTCCTCCAGCACCACAGCTCAAAGGCGTCAATTCTTCTATCCTCCCTAGTCATTGTCTAACTCTCTGATGCATAACAAGTGATTGCAAAAACCATGGGCTGTATCAGGCGGACCTTAGTCTCCAGAGAGACACTGTTGCTCTTGAGTATTTTGGAGAGGTCCCTAACTGCAGACTTTCCCAACGCAATACGTTTTTTATTTCCTGGCTACTGGTGCCAAGAGTGTTGACCGTGGAGCCGAGCAAACTGAAGCTGTGAACAATCTCAATCTCTTCGCCATCCATCCTGATGCTACCGATTGGTCCAGTGGTGAGAATTTTTGTCTTCTTAACAGTGAGCCTCAGGCCATATTGAAGGCTGCAGTCCTTGACCCTCTGCAGTAAGTGCATGAGGTCCTCCTCAGTTTCAGCGAGCAAGGTTGTGTCATCTGCATAATGCAGATTGTTGATAGATCATCCACCAATCCTAACGCCACGCCTCTCCTCATAGAGCCCCGCCTCTCGGATAATCTGCTCTGCATACAGGTTGAAAAGGTATGGAGACAGGACACATCCCTGACGTACACCCTTCCCAATTTTGAACCATGCAGTGTTGCCCTGCTCTGTTCTGACGACTGCCTCTTGGTCCAAGTATAGGTTTCGCATTAGCACAATTAAATGTTCTGGGATTCCCATTCTTCTCAGAGTCAGCCACAGTTTGTTATGATCCACGCAGTCAAATGCCTTTGCATAATCAATGAAACACAGATAGACCTTCTGTTATTCTCTGCTTTCAGCTAAGATCCATCTAACATCAGCTACAATATCCCTAGTACCACGACCCCTTCTAAACCCAGCCTGGACTTCTGGCATTTCTCTGCTGATGTGCTGTCCAAGTCGTTTTTGGATAATCTTCAGTAGAATCTTGCTTGCATGTGAACAACCTTAGTTTTATTTTATTGTTATTGGTCGTGAGTTGACTACCTTTCAGAGACCTGGTGAACAATGGATCTGAACCTTTCCCTATCCTGTGCCGTGCTCTTCATCTTGGAGTACTCCAGCTGAGCTGTTGTTAGTTTACTTTGCTTAAACGACTTCTCTAATAAAGTTGTTGGTGTTATGCAGCAGGTTTCAACTCCCAGCGACTGCACGTACAACAGAAGGTAGCACTGGCTGCTCCTGTGTTTGCGCCCCTCGCTGCAGCTGTTTTGTAAATGTCAGTCATTGAGGGTCTTCTTTTTTTGCTGACCCTCTGTTTTATTCTGATGCCCTCCAAGGACTCACCCCTCCTGATACCATGTCCAAAGTCGGTAGATCTAAGGAGCATTCAGGCTGCATTTCCAAGACAGGGTTTTTCACTCTTCTGCAGGTCTGTCATATCACGGTGCCTTGATTCACCGGTCCTTGACAACACCATAAGTCAAAGGCATACTTTTTAATTCTTTGGTCTTCCTTATTTATGGTCCTGTTTTGGTATATGTACCAGGGATTGAAAATACCATGGTTTGAGTCTAAGCACACTTAAGTCCTTAAAGTGCTATCTTTGCTATTATTTTCCAAATTCAGTAGTTCTAACCAAAAGGTCAGCAGTTCAAATCTACCAGCCTCTCACTGACAGAGAGATGGAAAGTCCCCTCCTATAAAGATTTATAGCTCTGGAAACCTGATGGAGAGTCACTTTGAGTTAGAACGGATTTGATGGCAAAGGGTATCAACAGTTATAACAAACTATATATTTATCTAGTTTGTTCACTAACCCAATTGTTGTTGTCATTAGGTGTCACCGAGCCAAGTACAACTCGTAGCAACCCTGTGAACAACAAATCTGCAGCCTGTATCCTGTGCCATCCTCATCATCTCAGACACCTTGAGCCCATTGCTGCAGTCACTGTGTCAATCCATCTCATTTGGGAGTCTTCTTCTCTTTTTCTGAGCCTCTACTATAATTGACTAATCCAGAATATATAATAATTTATCTAGTTCATTCACTCATTCCAGGTTGTTGAACACTTGTAATCCTTCTCCGTCCCTCAGTGAGCTTAGCCGTCTGAAGCTTGCCATCCTGAGAAGGGAGGTAGACAGTAACAATAAGCCTAATATGCAAATGCTAGTTACTAGGAGATGATGTGTGCTGTGTGAAAACAGCAGGAATGCAAGGTGTGCTGGAAGACAGAATCAGGACGGCTGAAAAGAGGGTGATCAGGTAGACCTCACTGCACAGTGCCGGATAAACACCACCGACTTTCATTTTTCTGGGCCTTTTTTCCCAGCACCCTTCTTCTGAGTCAGTAGAAGCATGAAAGAGTTAAGTGCAATACAGCTTCATAAAGAAATCGGTCTTAATAAAGTAACCCTTCAAGGTTCCTCATGCATATCCTATCTTAAAAAAAAATGTTATTTTGTATTGATTTGCTTGTAAAGTTTGTATGGTTGTGTTTGACATTATCCTTCATTCACATTGTTTTTCATGCAGTCATTCCCATTCATTATGCTTGATTTATCCCATCTTTTAGCTTTGCCCGTAAAACCCAGCGGAAGGAGATGTAAGATGTCCTTTCAGTGCACCCACGTTGTTAATGCTCTTGCTGCAGTTTCTCCATCCTATGCCTGTGAGGCTTTAGGAAAGAGAATGACTTTTAAAAAAAAATCAAAGAAATTAAAAAACCCAAACAAAAATATGAAAGAATTTTCTATGATCTTTGTGTGTGTGTGAGAGAGATGACTTTCCTCAGTCCTGTCTCTTTTCTTCCCTTCCTGAAGCTTTTGGCACTTATCAGATAAATGCATCTTTTTGGTACGTTGGCCCTACTGGCCTTGTTTCCTTGCTCAGGTATGGCTATTTGGGACAATTCGTGTGTACTGGGGCACAGCTAGGTCAGTGAGGAAGGATATGTGAAGTTCTTAGTGGTATCATACTTCTTATTCATTCATTTGGATCCTCGGGAGAGATTCCTACTTACTGGATCACAAAGACAGAGTCCTTTTGCATCTCGGTCTGTAATTGAGATGAAAGAGAATTGACGCGTTTGAGCTTTGGTGCTGGAGAAGACCACTGAATATACATACCATGGACAGCCAGCAGAACAAACATGTTCTTCCTAGAGAGAGTAAAACCAGGCTGCTCCTTGGAGCCAGGGATTCTGAGGCTTTATCTGACATACTTTCGACATGTTGCAAGCAGGGACCAGTCCTTGGAGTGGGACATCATGCTTGGGAGGGTGGAAGGACAGTGCAAGAGAGGAAGACCCTTGATGAGATGGATTGATTCAGTGACAGGGGAAATGAGGGTAGGTGTGTCAGAGACAATAAGATTGGCACAGGATAGAGCAGGGTTCAGGGCTATTGTACATAGGGTCACTATGAGTCGCAAGGGACTCGACGACAAATAACAACAACAACAACAAATCGGGGACAGGATAATAAATTACCTGGGAGAATGCTCCCTACGCACTAGACCTTCCCTGCTAATCTATCCTGTGTTGTTTGTTTGGTTTTTTTTGTGTGTGTGTGTGAGTGTACCGTCAAATCAGACTGACTGGTACAGGAGGGGATTGTCCCTCCTTTTCCCGGCAGAGCATCTGGTGGATTCGAACCGTGTGCCTCTGGGATTGTAGTTGCAGCTCCTTACCACTAGGCCACCAGAGCTCCCCTATCCTGTGTTTTTCTCAGTAAAAATATTGAGACTATTTTTATTTCTTGTATGCTTGTCATGACAAGCTGCAGTAGGATGTGAACAGGACCAGATCCCTAGTTCATTGTGGGCAATGACATCTACCATTCGCACAAAAGGAAGCAGGGCTCTTGTGGATAACATTGCTACAGGGGCATGTGCTCTCAGAAGAGACTGAGGGATGAAGGAGATGGTGGGCCTGCAGCGAAACCTTTTGGAGGATGTGCCCCTCCCCCACATCTGGCACCTAATGTTCCTCTCACTAAATCAGAGATTTCCCTAACAGACTAATCTCTTAAACATCTGAAAATGTTTGCTATCTAAGCACCAAAGCAAAGTGGAACATCTCAGTGTGAGACGAAGAGGTGGGAAGTTGCTGGGAAATGAGTTCCTGGGGTGTCGCTTTCAGGACAGTGTTGGGTTAGCGCTGCAGCTCCCTACAAATGAGGCACAAACTCCCTTATAAACTGCTGTTGCTGTATACCATCGAGTCAGAACTGACCCATAGCCAACCGTCCAGCAGGTTTTTGGAGGCAGTAAAGTGCACGGGAGGAGACTGCTCATCTTTCTCCCACAGAGCAACTAGTGGGTTCGAACCACATGCCTTTGGGTTAGCAGTGCAGGTTCTTACCCCTAGGCTACCAGAGCTCCCTTTTAGGCCAGTTGTTCTCAACATTCAATGTCATAAGTTTCGCCAGAGTGTACTTGATCCACTCAGTTTGAAAATTTCAGGCCCATCTGCAGAAGTTTCTCATCTTTTCAGTGTGAGGTGGATCTGGACTCTAGACTTACAAGCATTTCAAGTGATTCTGGTGAAGTACATCATTATACATTAGTTGGAGAGAAGGGCTTCTTTGGGGTTTAAGTAACACAGTTGTTGTCGTGCATTTCTATTGACTGTATCAGGACCCTGAGTAGCCGGGCTTGGGGATCTTCCAAGGATTCGAGAAATTTAGGAAGAGAATAGCCTCTAGGGCATGCTTTTTAGCAACTGCATTAGTGGAAAAGTTAAGATCCCAAGAAAGAAAATCATCTGGGGGAATGGTGGCAGAATCAGGCTCCAACTTTTTTATTAAGGACCTTATTGTCTGGCCCTCTGTACTGTTTCTCCGAGGGCAGGCCCCCTTTTCTCTAACTTATCACTGGCTAGAATAAGCTCTATATTGTATTTATTTCTCTTGCTCCTCACCAAAGTGTTAAGAAAGTGTAGCTGATCACTTCAGGGGTCACAGAAAAGCTGTTTGAGGTCCCTGTTTGGCCAGATCAGGCCCTGGTGGAGTTTGGACAGCTCCTTGTGGTCAATTTCAGCATCACTTGTCCCAATTCAGGACATGGTGGGTTTGAGATTCTGTTCAAGAAAACCCAGGTGGGCAGAGGGCCTCAGTGGAAGGAGTTTCTTCTGGAGACTATCACGTAGAGTTCCATCCTGCGGTGCATCTCGTGCTCAGGCGTCTGGAAGGACAAGCGCGTGCATATCTCTGTGTACTGTGTGTAGTGCTGGGGAGGGAGTAAGTATGGATATTTGCTTATTGCTGTTTTTAAAGGGAGTATTAGATAAGGATTTATTTTAGGGGAATTGGACTATTAGTAAGGATTTTTGTCATACTTTAGGAGTCCTAGAGCCAAATACTCCTGTTTCCCTTTGGTGCAGGCGTCTATCAGAGTTTAAAATTAGCTAGCCACAGAGGGCATCCAAACTTGCATCCTTGAGGCTGTGTCCACAGATAGGGGGCATACAGTAAGAGCGCTCATTTCTAAGAGATCAAAAATAGAGCAGAATTAGTGCTGAAAAGGGAGACACAGATTCTTCAGCCTTGTAGACATGGGAAAAAAGGAGAATCTTTGTGGGCTGTGGAGTTTGGCCCCTGCAGAACGGTTGAGATTTGAGTAGATGCGGATGGGTAAGGAAGGTCTCTCAAGTGAGCAGACAGCATAGGCACGGATGTAACTCTGAGAATAAATGTGTTCTAAGTGGGCTGAGAACTTTATCAGTGAAGGTGTTATTTTTGTGTGAAGCTAAGGGGCCCTGCCAGAGATGGTCATGCCTCTGCAGCCCCTCCACTAAGTGACTGGCAAGCTCTCCAGAATGGCAGCAGCAGTCAGTACAAGGGCTCACCATCCGCTTTTCGGCCGTGGCTGGCCACCTTTGATGGGCAGGTTAATATGTCCCATCTAAAGCAGGACGCTCAGACTGTTGGTGAGATGGTTTAAGGTGGAGCTTTGTACTGGTTTGAACGGTATCAGTCATGGCTGCCAAAGTAAAATCAGAACAGATTCGAATTTTAAAGATTGAGTCAAGCAAAACCACCGCCAGCACGGGGGAAATGATGAGTTGAAGTAATTCCACAAGTGGGAGGAATGGAGAGGGGTTGTGAGTCCTGTCAGGAACCCCACATGGGAGAAGAGATTATTGCTAAAACCATGGAGGGTGAAACAAGTTCCAAACAGGGCATATCGCTGTTCCTGAGCAGGACGCTGCTGTTTCTGACTGCAGGTCAAGACATTTGGTTGCCATGCGATGGCCTTATTTTCTGCGAGAGAGTAAACCTGGGGCATCAGCCTGTGATTTTTTTTCTCTTCCTGTTATCATTCCATTTCACCTACATTTTAAAAATTTGGATCTCTTCTGGTCTCACTTCCTTGGCAGAACCGATCTGAAGCTCTGTTTTAAGGGGAGAGCTCACCACTCTCACAAGCTCTCTGTGCAATGCTTTTTCTGATCATGTCACATCTTTTTTATCTTCAAGAGCCACCAGAGCAGGTGATCCTGGAGTTGTAGCCTATGTGGGTGGCTGTGGATGAAGTCCTCACGGTGACGTGCCATGTGCCCAGTGTGGTTCCCCTGCAGAACCTCGCCCTCACCTTCTCCAGAACAGCCGAGAACTATGGAGAAAGAACTTTGTGAGCTTGGCTGTGATCACCCAAAGAGCAGAGGTCACTGTCAAGGCCAGAGCTCAAAGGGGGATGACAGGCGCAGCTTCTCCTGTCATGTACAGCTGGACTTGGGTTCTCGAGGCAGAGGACTCTTTGGTGGCAGCTCGGTCATCAGGGAACTCAGGACCTTTGGTGAGTCAGCACCCAGACATGGAAAGCGTCCTGAGCATCGTCTTCCTCATCTTACCTTGACCTTTGGGGCTAAGCTCCTTCAGGATTTGGGGTAAAGAGTGAGGGTGCTTGGACACCACCTCTACTTAAGCCTTAAATTCACCCGGGTTTGGTAGGGAGATCTTTCTGCCCAGTACCTCCTGCTTTTTAGGGTCCTGTATAACACATGATTTATTATGGCTTTTTTTCTTTCTTTCTTTTTCTTCATTTTTTGGGAGAATTATCTCAGAGCCCCCTCATCTGGGCCCCTCCACTGCTGGATGTTGGGATGGCAGAGAGTGTGAGCTGTGAGGTGGCTAGAGTATTTCCAACCAAAGAAGTTATGTTCTTATTGTTCCTGGGAGACCGGGGTCTGAGCCTCTTCCTCCCCTGGGATGGAGACGTAGCATGGCTCAACACTACCATGAGGGTCGTGAAGGCTGGGGGTCAGAAGCTGTCCTGCCTCATGTCACTGGGTCCGAAGCAGTGAAAAGCAAGAGAGCTGGTGCATGTCTCTAGTATGTGACCTGCCTCTTTTTTTGTCCCTGGGAGCTCTTTGCCCCTAAAAATTTCCACAGTGATGATGTGGAGACTCCAGGAGGCCTCTCTGCTCTGCACTCACCTTTGCAAGGCACGCCCTTGAGAGCATTAGTTTCTATTTTTGTCTAAGAAGTGTGGTCTGTTTGGAGATGAGCATTAGAACAATTCTTTTCCCTAGCCTTTGCCTTCAATTTCCTCCCACCACCCTGCTGACAGACTGAAGATGCCTGAACCCACCCCTGGGGACAGTTACCTGATGTGAAGAGGTAACACGTTTGTAAAATAGAAAGACATCTTGCTCTTGGCAGCAGAAGGCCAACCAAATGTGTAAATGCTGTATTTGTCATAGCAGAAGTTCCAATCCCCAGACCACCTCATTGTACAGGTTTGAATCTAAGGATGGATTGGATAGAAAAAGAGCCTTTTGGTTTTCAAAAATGTGCAAACAAGGTGATGGTGGGCATAAGGTGTTGAATGAAACACAATCCCTGCCTTTCATAACATATATTAGGAAAGCTGGAGCAAGTGAACTGGAAGGAAATGACATTTGGATTGTTGGAAAAATAGACTGTTATGAGAGCTTGTGCCTCTGGGATGAAGGAAAGCTTCCTAGAGGAGATATTGGCTGAGGTGAGATCGAAAGTAAAGTATTTGATTTTGCAAAACAGCATTCCCCAAATATTTGTGATAGTGTTCAATGCTTTCCATTGTTTTGGATCACCTTCTTTTGAGAATAGGAACCAAGAGAGATCTCTTCTTGTCATTTAGCAAGATAACTGTCTTCCAAATTTCTTGGCATAGATTGGTGAACTGGTCCAGGGCTACATCTGTTTGTTAAAACATGCTCATTGGTATACTATCAGTTCCTGAGGCCTTATTTTTGGCTAATACCTTCACTAAACCTTGAACTTCTTTTTTTTTTATCACCATTGTTTCTTGAACAGATGTTCCTTTCTGAAATGGTTCTGTGTTGGCCAATTCTTCTGGCCACAGTGACTCTATTCCTTCCATCTCCTTTTGATGATGCTTCCTGAGTTGTTTAAGATTTTGTCCATAGCATCCTTCGGAATTGCAACTTGAAGCTTGAATTGGTTTTTCAGTTCTTTCAGCTTGAGAAATGTGAGTTCTTCCTTTTTTTATTTTCTAACTTGAGCTCCTGGCACATTTTGTTAATACTTTGTCTTCTCACACTGTCCTTTGAAATCTTCAGTTCAACTCTTACTTTGCCATTTATTCTCTTTGTTTTGACTTCTTGTTGTTATACAGTTTTTACTTTCTGACATTGATTTTGGTATTTTTTTTCTCTCTCCTGTCTTTGCAATGACTTTTTGCTTTCTTCCTAGATATTATCCTTGATGTCATTCCACAGCTTATCTTGTCTTCAATCATAAGTGTTCAATGCCTCATAGCTATTCTTAACATGATCTTTAAATTCAGATGGGATAGACTAAAGAACTCTAAGACTTAAGACTTAGAAGTAAAATCTTGTTGAATATTTTTATTATTATTGTGTGTGTACCATCAAATCAGATCTGACTTGTACAGGAGGAGATTGTCCCTCCTTCTCCAGCACAGCATCTAGTGGATTTGAACCACATACCTCTGGTATTGCAGTGCAGCTTCTTGCCACTAGGCCACCAGAGCTCCCTTTTGAATATTATTTAAAAAATGATTGGAACAATATATTGATGGAGAACTGCCAAAATTTAAAGCTGGATTTAGAAGAGACCATGACACCAGATATATCATTGCTCAGGTCAGATGGATCTTGGCTGAAAACAGAAAATACCAGAAGGATGACTATTTGTGTTTAATTGAATATGTATGCAAAGGCATTTGACTGTGTGGATCGTAACAAATTATAGCTAACATTAAGAAGAATAGGAATTCCAGAATGCTTGATTGTACGCACCTGTACTTAGACCAAAGACGTAGTTGTCCAAACAGAATAAGGGGATGATACTACATGGTTTAAAGCCAAGAAAGGTGTGTGACAGGGATGTATCCTTACTCCATATCTATTCAATCTGTATGCCAAACAAATAATCTGAAAAACTATACTTTATGAAGAAGAATGTGGCATTAGAATTGGAAGAAGACTCACTAATAACCTGTGTTGTGCAGATGACACAACCTTGTTTGTTGAAAGGGGAAAGGACTTGAAACATTTGCTACAGAAGATCAAAGACTACAGTTTTCAGTGTGGATTACATCTCAACCTTAAGAAGACAGAAATCCTCACCACTGGAGTAATAAGTAACATCATGCTAGATGGAGAAGAGATTGAAGTTGTCGATGAGTTCATCTTACTTGAATCCACAACCAACAACCTTGATACAGTAGTCAAGAAATCCAAAGACAAAAAAAAAAAAAAGAAATCCAAAGGCATGTTGCATTGGGAAATCTGCTATCAGGGACCTCTCCAGAATACTAAAGAGCAATGATGTTTATTTAAAGACTAAGGTGTGCCTGATCCAAGCCATGATCTCAAATACTTGCTATGAACCTGAAAGTTTGACATTGACTGAGGGTGCCAGAAGAAGAATTGATGCCTTTGAATTATAACATTGGAGAACAGGAAGGACTATTCCATGGACTGCCAAAAGAACAAACAAATATGTCTTGGAGAAAGTGCAACCAGTCTGCTTTTTGCAAGGATGGTTTGGGGCATATTGTGAGGAGAGGCCAGTCCTTAGAAAAGGACATCATGCTTAGAAAGGTGGAGGGTCAGGGGCAGTGGGAGGGCTGGGCGGGGAGAGAAGTGCAGCAATGAATGAATGAAAATCCAAAATCTCTGTAAACGTTCATTAAAATTATTTAAAAAAATTAAAAGAAAATTAAAAAAAGAAAATGGAAAAAAAAGTGGAAGGTCAGCGAAAGTGAGGAAGATTCTTAATGAGATAAATTAATTAGAGATCCTGAGGATGGCACAGGATAAGGCAAGGTTCAGATCCATTGTTCACAGGGTCGCTGTGAGCAGTAGTCAACTTGATGGCACCTAATAACAACAGTATCCCTCAAATTGTCCTCAACCTAAATGGACTAAAGGAGCCCGGGTGACACAGTGCTTAAATTCTTGGCTGTTTAGTGAAAGGTCAATAGTTTAAATCTGCCAGCTGCCCTTCGGGAGAAAGATGTGGCAATCTGTTTTCATAAAGACTAAAAACCAAACCCCATGCCGTTGACCTGACTCTACCTCATAGTAACAAGGCAGTTCTACTCTGTCTTGCAGGGTTGCAATGAGTCAGAGTCAAGGCCGTGGTAATGCTTTTGGTTTTACAGTCCCTGCTTTCCTATGAGTGTAAGATGAATTACTCACTTTTTTGAAATGAATACTTAGGGGAAGTTAGGAAGCCGCTTTGTGGGAGATGAGTATAGAACAGCCCACTCCAGGAGTTGGCAGCCATTTCAACAGAATCAGGTCTGCAGTTGTCTCACACCTTCAAACCCCAGCTCTTAGTCCCACGTCAAAAATTCAAATGAGGGTCGGAGAACCTCTCTTGGAGAACCTGGAGGTCTCGCCGGCTACCGCTTTCCCTCTTCATTGCCACATGGTGTCGCTGTTGACAGCATTCCACACCGCTCACCTTTGGGGCTGCAGATCAGGTTTTCTGGGTGGCTGCTGGGATCTTTAAGGGAGAATGATCCCAGACTCCGGGCTTGGTCCAGCTGACTCCCGACTCCTAACCTCAGTATTTTGGCTGTCTGCAGAGCAAGGCTCTTCAGAACGGGACAGGGGACTTCTCCTTGCAGATTTGGGACTTGTGTTCCCTTTCCTTCCCCAGCGGGGATGCACACAATCCAGGGCTAGGCAGCTCTCCCTGGTTGATTCTTGAGGCACGAAGGGTTTCCTTGCAACTCTTATGCTACAATATAGCTGTCATGTCCATCCTTCCATGGGTAGCTGCCTTCGTTGTCTCTAGTATGTGATTGTACCCTTTGGTTGTTGATGAATAGAACAAGCAATTCATACATTATTGGAGGGCCCTCCCCCCCCCCATCTCCCGGGGAAGAGAGCTACCTTTAATACTCTAGAAGTTTTTCCTCAGGAACTCTGGTGGTCTAGTGGCAAGAAGCTATTTTGCAATCCTAAAGGCTCTCAGTTCGAATCCACCAGATGCTCTGTTGGATTAGACCGTACACAACAACAACAACAAAGTTTATCTTCACAGAGACGATCAAGGCGACTTTCTGGTATCTTTCTCTCACTGAAGCAGAGAAAACACAAATATTCGGTGGGAAAAGTCCCAGTATTTCTCTGTCCAGTGGAGCATGTCTCCTTAAGACGGCTGTCGGTTCAGAATCTTATCTGAAAACAAACTCTCTCACAGGTTTTAGTGCAGACATTAAATACCCTATAGGCCTACTTATGGTTGAGATAATAGTATTTATCTTAACCCCAAAACTAAACTGTTGTCATCAAGTTGATTCTGATGTATAGTGACCCTATAGGTCGGAGGAGGGCTGCCCCACAGGACCTCTGAGGCTGAAGCCGTTGGTGCTTTCAAATTGCTACCAAAAGCATTCCTAGCTGAGAGCTTTGATCACCATGCCACCAGGGCTTCCAGTATATACTGTAGAGGATTATAGTTAGAAATAAATGGCATAGTACTTGTAAAATATGAGCATGGCTATGTGTACACGTATAGAGAAGGATTAGCTTTAATTATTACATTAATAATGCTGGGAGTAATCATAACTAAAATCATATTTATATATCAAGGATCACAAATCACTGGCAACCATTGAAGATGCTCAAAACTCTCACCCACACAGAGTCATGTATATCACACACACACACACACACACACACATGTCCATCACACACACACTTTCCCCTGTGTCCTCTCCTCAGCTTTTCCTTTTCTCCTTCCTTCCTCTATTTTCCTCCCTGCTATTATGAGCTTTGCTTTTTTTTTCTATGCAAAAGCATTTGACTGTATAGATCTTAACAAACTATGGCTGACATTAGGGAGAATGGAAATTGGAGAATACTTAATTGTGCTTACATGAAACCTAGATCCAGACAAAGAAGCTGTTGTTCTAATAGAACAAGGTGACAGTATGGTTTAACATCAAAAAGTGTATGCATTGGGGCTGTATTGTCTCTCTAGACCTTTTCACTTTGCTGAACAAATCATTAGAAAAGCTGGACTTTGTGGAGAGGGATGTGGTAACAAGATTAGAAGAAGACTCAACAATCTTCGTTAGGCAAATGGCACAACCTTGCTTGTTGAAAGTGAAGAGAACTTGAAGCACTTGTAGCAGATCAAAGACTACTATCCAAATCATGCAATATGGGTTACAGACCTCAACATCAAGAAAGCAAAGATCCTCACTGCTGGACCAACTGGCAACATCATGATGAGAAGACTGAAATGATTAACAACTTCATTTTATTTAGATCCACAGCCAACACCGTTAGTACCAGCAGTCAGGAAATCAGGAAATATTTTGCCCTGGGAAAGTCTGTAGTCAGGGACCTCTCCAAATTATTAGGGAGCAGTAATACAGTTTGAGGACTAAGATGCGTGCATCTGCTTTGGGCATGGTTATTCCAGAGCTAGACAATGAATAAGGGTGACAGAAAAAGAATTGATACCTTTAAGCTGTTGTGTTGGAGAAGAGCGCTGAATTTCCCATGGGCTGCCAAAAGAACAAACACATATGACACATATGTCTTGGAGAAAGTGCAGCCATTGCACTTCTTGGAGGCAAAGATGAGGAAGCTTCATCTCGTATACTTGGGGATATTGCTAGGAGACACTGACTTCTCTTTTGGAGAAGTACATTGTGCTTGGGAAGGTAAAGTCAAAGAAATGCAGGAAGACCCTCAGCCAGATGGATTGACAGAGTGACTGCTGCAGTGCGCTCGAGTGTGTCAGGAATTGTGAGGATGGCACAGGATAGGACAGGGTTCAGATTTGTTGTTCATTTGTTGCACGCTGTATGTCATACTCAGTGACACCTAACAACAACAACAGCTTCTTCATGGGTCAGAACAGACAACAGTAGGATGTTTCGTTTTCATGAATGGCATGGAGCAGAGGTGTTTCTGGAGTAAAAAGTAAAGTTTTCAGCAGTAAAGCTGGCAAATCTTGGGCAAACCCTAATCCTAGTGTATCATCCAGGGGATTTCTCAGCGGCGGACCTTTCTGAATGAAACAAACTCAACAAGCTGCACAGCAAAGGGTAATGTTTGGCTCAGTAGCCCAGACCCTCATAATCTGAAGATGATTTAGGAAGAAAAAGGTGTCACTTCTACACTTAAATGTGCACAAAAGCACACAACTCACTGTGCGTGATTCTGCAGCACCAGTGGAAGAAAGAGTGGGCACTTTCAGTTAGCTTCCGAAGATGACATGGAGATGGGACACCATTATCCCAGGAGCTGAGGATTATTGAGCTTCTCTTTGTGTGAGCCTCACTAATCTTACCCTCAGGAAGAGTCTCATTAGAAAATCCTTTCTAATGATTGGTTAAATTTAGAAGCTGAGAGGGCACAGCTGACCCCGTCTCCCTCCTCTTTTCCTTTTCAAGAGATGGACAAATGTATCTCATCTTTGTGGTCCGTAGCAGAGTGTGTCTCGGCCTTGTTTACATGTTAGGATACAGGGCAGGTTGTTTTTTGTTTTTTTTTTTTAAATAACTCACATCCAGTCCAGTTAAAATTAGAATCCCAGAGTGTGGAGGCTTGGCTAATTTAGAAAGTGCCCGAGGTGTCTCTCGTTCGCAGCCGGGTCTGATCCACTGCTTATTTGGAGAGCTGAAAGGCAGGATCCAAACCGCAAGCCCACTGCCCTCGACTGCCTTCCAGCTCGTAACAACCCAAACATGTTTATGAGAAGAGACTGCCCGTCTTTTCCTGTTGGGGCTGCTGGTGGATTAAAATAACTTTCACTTAGCAACGCAACATGATCATTCAGTTAGTAGTGCAACGTGCCAAGGCACTGCGCCACCTGAGTTAAGTGTAGAACAACAAACAGTTGTAAGGCTCAACATTTGTCAAGTTAAGAATCTGGGGTCTCACTCATTGTACAGTGGTTTCCAGCTCAGCCACCCGACAGATCAAGTTTCCAAAACTATAAACTGCAGGGAAGGAGACGGATTCTATTTCTCCCTCGGAAAAGCTAGTGGATTCGAACTGCCAGAGACATGCAGCTTTTGGGTTAGCAGTGCAACCTTAGGGGCTACGCCACTAGAGCTCCCTAGGGTGCAGGGTAGAGGGTCCTTAAACTTTTTTTTCAAATTCCAAAACTTTGCAAAATCACCCAGCATCTTTGTCATTTACAAATAGTGGTGGAGTTGGTTTTTGCCAGCTGGAGTGTGACACCCCCTGCAGTCTGCTGCTGTCATGACAACTTGCTGTGGCAACAAAGAAGCCCTGGGTGGTGCAAGATATTCTTTCTTTTGGCTTCTAAAGGAAAGATTAGAGGTTTCTCTCTATCTTTGTTGGCTTAGTGGTAAGGAGTTGCGCTGCCAACCCGAAGGCATGTGGTTCAAATCCACCAGCTGCTCTGCCATGGGACAGTCTCCTCTCATGCAATTTGCTGATTCTGAAAACCCATGTTAGTTCTAACTCCATAGTACACAACCGTGTCTGAGGTGACTGGGAAGAAAGGCCTGGTGATCCATTTCTAAGAAATCAGCCATATATTGGAATTAACTCTGAGGCAGCTGGTATTGGACAGCCTGATGTTGTAAGTACTTGACCACACACATCTTTAGCAAATACTTGCTAAGATCGCTCACATTTCCTTTTCTGACTCAAGACAAGAACCATTCTATTTGCGTTCATTACATCAACCTCTAAAGATCATGAGATTTCTAAGCCCAAATGGAGGATGATACAGGGAGCTCTGATTTCAATGTAAAAATACTTCTCTGAAATCAGAGTGGTCTAAAAACAGCAGACATTGCTTTGTGGAGTAGATGTTGGTGCTGGTGCGACTCAAGTTGTGGCTGGAATACCACCTGTCCGAGATGTGCAGAATAAGATTCCTAGCTTAAGAAGAGTCAAGCAGATCCATCAAGCCCATCTAATGTCCCAAGCCCATAATTTTAAAGTCAGACAACAAAATAATCATTTACGGCAGAGAGGAAAGGTTTCTAAATTAAGAGATGAAACCTCTTATGTTCTGATCATTTCAACTTTCAATTACTCCCCAAGGGTTTATGCTATTAAATATATTAATCTGAAAATGAATACAGGTGAGTCCTGTTTTAAAGAAAACATGTTGCAACGTATGAAAACTTGAACTTCTCAAAATGATTAACCACAGGGGCTGATTCTTTTCCTTTAAAGAGAATTATTAACTTTGTAAATTCATTCACATGTTTTTACAGTTACTATGTTCGGGTAAGTATTGGTTTATAAGTCACTAGCCAAAAAGCTGAGCTATAGTAAGAGGAATGTGGTGTCAAGTTTGGAGGAAGACTCATTAACAACCTGTGTTATGCAGATTTCACAACCTTGCTTGCTGAAAGTGAGGAAGATTTGAAACACTGCAAAAGATCAAAGACTATAGCCTTCAATATGGATTACATCTCAACATCAAGAAGACAAAAATTTTCACCACAGACCAGTAGGCAGGATCAAGATAAATGGAGAAAAGATTGACATTGTCAACTGCGTCATCTTACTTGGATGCACAATCAACACCTCTACTGCCAGCAGTCAGGAAATCAGAAGATGCATTGCACTGGAAAAGTCTGCTGTGAAGGACCTCTACTAAAGAGCAATGATGACAGTATGAGGACTAAGGTGCACCTGATTCAGGCTATGATCTTTTCAACCACTTGCTATGCATCTGAAAGTTGGACAAAGAAGAATTGATGCCTTTGAGCTGTGTTGTTGAAGAAGAGTATTGAACATCTGATGGACTCCAAAAAGAACAAATAGATATGTCTTGGAGAGAATACTTCCAGAGTGCTCCTTGGAGGCAAAGATTACACACTTTGGGCATGATATTAGGGCTGTTCCTTGGAAAGGGACATTATGCTTGGGAAGGTCAGCAAAGGAGAGGAAGCCCTTCAACGAGATGGATTGACGTGGTGAGTGGAGTAATGGACTCAAGTATGTCACAGATGTTGAAGATAGTGCAAAACAGGGCAGAGTTCAAATCTGTTGTTTAGAGGGTTATGATGAGTCATACTTGACTCAGTGGCATCTCACAAAAAAGCCAATAGCAGCCACTCAGCTGACGGAGCCCTCTCTGGTGCAGTGGTTAGGTGCTCTCCTGCTAACCAAAAGGTTAGTGGTTCAAATTCAAGCAGTGGCTCCATGGGAGAAAGACCTGGATCTACTTCCATAAAGATTATAACCTGGAATCTGGGGCAGTTCTGTTCTATCACATAGGATTGTTATAAGTGACTCAAAGGCATACAGCAGACACTTGGCCAAAGGGCTTAGGAGACTAAATATTTAAAGCGTTCATCTTTAAAGAACATTTGGAAATTAAAAAAAAAAGACACTTCTGTGATACTATTTGTTATGTTGTTAGGTGCCATAGAGTCGAGTGTGACCCTCTGAACAAAAGAGCTGAGTCCCTTACTATCCTGTGTCATCCTCACACTTCCTGACACACTAGAGCCCGCTGCAGCACTCACCATGTCAATCCACCAGGTAAATGGTTTTCCTCGCCTCCACTTTTCCAAGCATGTTCCTTTCCTAACAATATGCTTAAGTATGTGATGGGAAGCTTTATCATCTTTGCCTCCAAGGAGCACTCTGGCTTCACCTTCTCCAAGACATCTCTATTTGTTCTCTTGTCCATCCATGGAATGTTCAGTGCTCTTCGCCAATCAAAGGCATCAATTTTTCTTCTGTCATCTTTATCCACTGTCCAGCTCTCAGATGCATAGCAAGTGATCAGAAAGACGATGGCCTGAATCAGATGCACCTTAGTCCTCAAACAGACATCATTACTCCTCAGTAATTTAGAGAGGACCCCAAACTAGATTTTCCCAGTGCAGTATGTCTCCTTATTTCCTGACTGCTGGTACCAAGGGTGTTAATCTAAGCAAAGATGAAACTGTTGACAGTTTCTTTTTTTTTTTTTCTATTTTTTCTATAATTATATTTTATTAATTTTCATAAACATTTACAGAGATTTTGGGCTTCCACTCATTCATTGTTGCACTATTCTCTCTACCCTCCTCCCAGTTTGTTCTTCTGTTGACAGTTTCAATCTCCTCCCCGTCCATCATAATGCTGCCTATTGGTTCAGTGGTAAGAATCTTTGTATTCTTAACATTAAGATGTAATTCATGAACCCTTTTGGTCTGTAAGCTTTCAAAGCACAGTGAAAAGTTGTTTTTGAAAAGAAAACCAATTTGTAATGTAACCGTTCACCCAAAATGTTAGAATTGTTGAATGGAAAACAAATCTGTAAACCTTCCCACAATTCACAATAAAAAGTTAATTATTTTGCTTAAAAAAAAGATGTAATTCATATTGAAGGATGTTTAACTATACTTACAATCTCTCTTTCCCCCCCCCCAGATAACAATATTCCTAGGTGATGCAAAGGTTAACATGCTCGGCTGTTAACAGAAAGGTTGTAGGTTCATGTCCACCCAGGGGAGCCTTGGAAGAAAGGTCTGGCAATCTACTTCCAAACAATCAGCTATTGAAAATCCTACAAAACAAAGTTCTAATCTGACACCCACAGGATCACAGTGAGATTCACCCACTCTTTGAGAGTAGCTGGGTCTAAGGCGTAGTGCTCTGAAAAGCTCTGCCCAGGAGTCATTCGGATTGCCCTCATTGTTTTCTCAGAGTTTGACAGGCACGCATCAGGGCACGTTGCTCCTGCACTTAATAACCATGCTGCTTTCACATCTTTGCCTTCCTTGAGGGGTCTCGGTTTTGCATTACTGGCGCAGGTGGGAGAGGGAGAGAGGACTTCAAGTACTTTGTAGGGGCAGCCCTGCCCTATGACTGCCCAGTAAGGTGGGCCCCTGGACTTGGGGGCGTGGACTTGGCATACGAGGAGAGGAGTGGACCTGTCAGCTTCCTTCTGGCCTGGAAAGAGCTGGGCCAGGTGTATTTCAGCCACCCTGGTTCCCAAGGGACATTCTGTTATCTTCCCAGCCCATCCTCACCCTGTCCTTCCCCCGTCCCCCTTGACAGAATGACTCCTATTCAAGACCATGTGATGCAGCTTTATTTTATTGGCAACGGGCACATGGAGGGGCACCCTCTGGAGGACATGGAGCCCCAGGGAAGGCAACAGCCGCCCAGCAGCTAGAAGCCACAGCCGCCCTCCACAAAGCGGCGACACTTGATGAGCCTCAGGTAGGTCTCTGCCCTGTGCATATCCTTCCTGAAGCAAGACAGTAGCCCGTAGTTCTTGAGAAGTGCTACTTCACTGCGCAGGTTGGTCTCAAACCTGTCATAGGTCTCCTTGAGGATCTGCCCAGGGTGGGAGCTGCCATCTCCCAGTTCCTGCCAGAGGGAGGAAAGAAGAGACTTGGAGGGTGGCATCCCCTGTCCCCCGCCCCACACATCCTCCTCCTGGTCTCCAGGGGTTCTCAGGGCAAAGGCATTTGACGAATCACAGAGAAATGGGGAGAAAGACAAGTTCTTCTGAATCAAGGCCACACTGCATGTCTCCTGCACATTGTCTCTCTGTGGTGGGGACTCAGGGTTGAGGTCCTCAGCCCCCCTCACCCGCATCACGGCCTGGATGCCCTCCTCCAGGTCCTTCAGCTTCTCGTAGACACGGTCTGTGGTGCGGAACACCAGACTGTTGGGGAAGATCTGGCTGTAGAACTGCATGGGGCTGAGCCACGACTGGATGAGCAGCAGCGAGAAGCGTAGAAGCTCCAGGTCCTGTGGGTGGACGGGGCATGTGGGTGCGGACTGGACCGAGGTTGGGGACGGCCTGGGAGGCCCACTCCCAAAGGAGGGGGCTACTCACGGATTTCCGCTGGGCCTCATCCTTGGCTGTGGGGGCTGGGATGGTCTCCGAGAAGCAGAAGGCACTCATGATGTTCTGGGTGGAGTACTTCTGCCCTTCGGAGATGTAGGCACGCTCCTGGAAGACCAGACCCCACCCAGACCCACGCTGGGACGCACCATCTCCACCTCACCAAACCTCTTCTGTGCTCATCTGACACACCAGCACTTGACAGTCCTGACTTTGTCAATTTCCCCCCTACCACATGAGTTAGGGAGAAAGATTCACCCTTTCCTGTCCACCCCCATCCCCAGTGCCTAGATTTCAGGGTCTTACAAACTCCTTGTAGGTGTCAGCGGCCAGCTGGTGCAGATGCTGGATCCTTAGCATGACATTGGCAAACATACTGGACACGGGTATGCCCGGAAAGGCCTCTGCCTCCGGGGGCCAGGATTGGTACAGCAGGGCAAAAGCCAGGAGCATGGAGGTCCGCAAGCCTGGGGAGGAAAAGGGGAACATAAGGGCCAGGCAGGACTGGGGAGCAGGAGGCCTCTGTCTGCCAGCTCTCCCCCTACCTGGGGGTCTTTTCCAATTCTCCAGGGATGAAGCATTTTAAGTTTGGCCAAATGTCTGGGCCAGTATGCCTCTGTTAGTCCTCCCATCCCATGTGCAGAGCCGGCCACCCTCCTGAGCATACCCCAAGTCCAAGGGGATTTGGGGGCACTTACCTGCAACCATCGCAGCTGGGTAAGCTATCTGAGGAGCTGGGTGCTGGGATCCTGGAATGGGTCCCTGGTGGGCCCTTTTTATACCCTGGCCCCTTCTCTCTCTGCCCCTGCCCCCACCTGTTTTCTCTATACATTTATGTATGGAACCACGGAAGGGCTTGTGCTGTTGGATAATGTAGAGCCTCCTCCTACTCCTGTCCCAGCTCCTCTTCTGAGGTCATGTCCCCTGGGCTTGTTGCCTTCTCCTGCCCTGTGAGGGAACCCAGGCTGTCAGCTTGAGAAGACCACCTAATCTGTCTCCTTTTTAAAGAGGGTGAATTGTTGTTATTATTATGTACTCTTGAGTCAAATACAACTCATAGCGGCCCTATGAAAAACGAGTAATAATGAACTGAGTCCAAGGCAGTGGAGGCTTGTCCACTTGGGGGAGAGGCCTGTCTTGTCCACCATGGGGGCTATACTAGGATGGCTTACTTGAGAGCAGACCCTTCCCTCCTGCCTATACTAACTCCCCTCCTCCCATCAGAAAGAATGTATGTGCTGGGAAAGGGGACAAGAACTCTATTTTCTGGAATTTCTGAGCATAGTCCAGTACTAGACTCTACCTTCTCCTTCCATCTTCTTCCTCTGTCTCCATCCTCCCACCATTCCCCTGCCTGCTCTGGCCTGGGGTAGTTGGATGCACTGCTGATACTGGCTGTTGATGTGGTTGTTAGGGGTAATCCAGTCAGTTCCAAATCAGAGTAACGATATATACAACAGAATCAAACTCTCCCTGGCCCTGTACCATTGTCGTAGTCCATGTTTGAGCTCCTATTCACAGTCACTGTATCAATTCATCTCATTGAAGGTCCTCTTTCTCACCAGTCCTCTCCTTTACCAATCACATCGTCCTTCCTTAGGGACAGACCACTCCTGATACTGTGCCCAAAGTACATCTTCTCTTCTAAGGAGGATTTTGACTCTACTTTCTTCAATACACATTTGTTTGTTCTTTTTTAAGCCCGCGATCTAGTAGAAATTCTTCACCTATAGTATAATTCAAAGGCATCAATTCTTCTTCTAGCCTCCTAACTCAGTGTTCAGTTTTCATATACATATGATGCTTGAAAACATCATGGCTTGGTTCCATCTTCAAAGTGATGTCTTAGCTTTTTAGACCTTTAAAGAGATCTTTTGGGAGCTCTGGTGGCCTAGTGGCAAGAAGCTGCAACTACAATCCCAGAGGTTCACGGTTCGAATCCACCAGATGCTCTGCCGGGGAAGGAGGGGCAATCTCCTCCTGTACCAGTCAGATCTGATTTGACGGTATACGCACACAAAAATAATAAAATAAAATTTAAAAAATATTTTTAAAAAGAGATCTTTTGCAGCAACTTTGCTCAATGCAATAAGTAGTTTGGTTTCTTGACTGTTCCTTTCCTGGGAAGGCGTTCTGATAGCATAGTGTGTAATGTGTTATGTCCCAACCGAAAGGTTGGCTGTTGGAATCCACTGAGTGATCCGTGGGAGCAAGGCGGGCAGACTTACAACCTTGGTGTATGGTAAATCCTGTAAACATCCCCAGATGGCTACACTCATGCTAAGCTGAGTTTTCTAACTTTTGTTTTTTCTAGTTTCTTCCTGGAATGAGGGCAAACTGACCGTTCCCCCTATTGTTTTTAGCCATGCCTGCAGAACCAGATACACATCGAGCAAGGTGTATGTTTTTCCTTAAACTAAGTGTTGTGTATTGTTTTGCATTTTCCATAAGGCTATGTAATTCTTAACTTTGCCGCATTCCAGGAGGCTAAGTAATTCTTAACTTTGCTGCACACCAGGGGTTGTTTGTGTAGGGGTATAAAATAGTTAGCTGCTTCCTCCTTCTTTCGCAGGAAATGTCCAGCCCACCACCACTGAAACTATGCAGCTCTGTATCTCCCTCTGCTCAGTAAGTTTCCGGTCCCAATAAACTAAAGTTGATGTCTTTTAGTCTGCCTCTGGGTCAGTTTTTTGGTTTGGCTGTGAACGTGAACTTTGAGGGACTTTCCCTTTGGGGAACAAACTCTAACACGTAGAAACTCCATGGAGGTTAACTATGGATGAAGGCAGTGGGGAGAGGGGGTTTGTGAATTTGAGTTTATGGGCATTGATAGTGACCACTAGAGGGCACCATACATACATACATACAATTCCTTAAGGGAGATTCCTACTCCTGGTGGTGTGGCAAGATCCGCCAAAACCACCTCATAGGGTTTCAATGGGTGTACTTTATGGAGGTGAACTGCACCCTATTTCTTCCACGGAGAGGCTGGTGATTTTGAATCCCTGAACTTTGGTTAGCGCTTAACCTCTGCCACACCAAGTTCCAAGTCCTCACAATTGCCTTTCCCTCCTCCTCTGCTTCCCTAAGTCATTAGAATGAAGGACCTACACTTTTAAGAATTACCCCTGTTCCTCGGACATGTCAACTTGTCGTAGAGATGCAAATCAAGACTAAAAAACTCTGGGGAAACACAGGAACTTCTTCCTGCAGCCCTGTCAGTGTCAGAGAAAGTCAAAGTTGAAAAAACCATTGAGTTCTTGAGCCTCTTCTTCCCCAGGGTTAGAACTCAGTACAGCACCTGGGACAGTGGCCTGCCCAGTCACGGAAGGCACCTCTTCTTCCTACTCTTCGTGTTTGTGTCAAGCTTATCACATTACAAAGAGCTTGCCTATCCAGCACTCTCACATTTGACTATCACGACCATTCAGTGATAGAGACATTCTTATCAGTCCACTTAACAGAGGAAAAACTGACACTCAGAGAGGGCATTTTGCATACACTACTTCAGCCCAGGTAGCAGATCTGCAAAGTGTTGCTCTTCCTTTTACGCCAGGTTACATCATACAAAGGTCTTTCTTTGAGTTCTATTAGGTTATTTCAACTGAAAACACGAGTCCAGCCCTGTTCAGAAGAGTCCCTGAGTCATTCAACCTGGGTGAAAGGGCACTATTTTGTAGTTCCTCCCACCTTTGGGGGATTTTAGTGAGTGCTGGGACTTATGTATATACTTGTACACGGTCAAAACATCCCCTAGGAGTGAGGACAACAGAGGCTAGACTTGGGGACATCTCTTCGTGGCCACATGAAGTGACACACCTCATGATAAATGGTAAAAAAGATGAAAGTTTCCAAGGATTCAATTTTACTTGGCTCCACAATCAACACTCTTGGAAGCCATAATCATCATGTCAAAGAATGAATTGCATTGGGTAAACCTGCCATAAAGGACCTCTGTAAGACATTGATTGAAAAGAGGAGGGGAGGAAGTCCCTCAGAAGGCTAAAGTGGGCCTGAAAAAGCCACAGTATTTCCCATTGCTTTCTACACATATGAAAACTAGACAAAAAATAAGGAAAAGCCACAGTGAATTGACACCTTTGAATATTGTATTGATACGGAGTATTGTATAGAACATGAACAAACAGTCTTAGAAGAAGTACAGTGAGAATGCTTCTTAGAAGCAAAGATTGTGAGTCTTGGTTGCATGTACTTTGGACACGGTTTGAACCATTCCCTAGAAAAGAACATTATTGTTGTTATGTGCCACTGAGTTGCCTGCAATTCATTTTAGCCCAGTATACAACAACCATATACCCTGCTCTATCCTGTGCCAATCTTTTTTTAAAATTGAGATTTTAATGAAAGTTTATAGGGAACTTGGATGTCCATTCATTTATTGTCATACATTTTCCTACCTGCCCACTCCACCCCCCAGTTTGCTTTTCTCTTTGAAAAAATTATTTTTCATTCTTGTGCAATTCCCTGCAAGCTCACTTTACTATGCAGCTCTTATTCTACACTGTTGTTATGCAAATAAAACCTAATCATATATTCCTTTTAAATAGTTCTTTCCCTCTTCTGTTTCAATGCAGTGCACATTATTTATCCCCTCTTTTCTTAATTTCCCCCAACCCTGATGTCAGTCCTGTTATATAGCAAAGGCATTATGCAGTATTTGTCCTTTTGTGACTGAGATATTTTACACAGTATAATGTCCTCCAGGGTCACCCATTTTGTATAATATTTCATGAATTTCTTGGTTTTCAGTGCAGCATACTACTACAAAGTGTGAATACACCACAGCTTCTCTATCCATTCATTTGTTGATGGGCACTTGGGTTAGTTCCATCTCTTTGCTATTGTGAACAAAGCCACAATAAACATGGGTGTGTGTATATCTGCTTGGGTGGCAGTTATGGTTTCATTAAGGTATATTCTCAGCAGTGAAATTTCTGGGTCAAATGGTATTTTTTCCAACTTTTTGAGAAAGCACCATTCTGCCTTCCAGATTGGTTGTACCATTTTACACTCCTACCTACAGTGAATAAGGGTTCCAGTTTTTCCACAACCTCGCCAGCAATTTTTGTTAGCTGCTCTGTTTAATTTTGCTATTCTTACTGGAGTGAGACGAAATCTCAAAGTTTTTATTTGCATCTCTCTTAGAGCTAGAGATTTTTAACATATCTTCATGTGTTTTTTGTTTTTCTTCTTTTTTT